>NC_081212.1:8255420-8559316 GCF_902713425.1 Acipenser ruthenus | reverse complement strand
ACAAATATATTCTCACTACCAACCTTGAGGAGTCTTTTTATTCTGGAATAGCAAGTACAATGGCATAAACTAAGGAAATCATCACTAGAGAACAGTACAGCTACAGTGGTGTTAAATGTTTTTCTCCTGCGTTTTCCCCAAATGAGCTCTGGAAGATTGTTCTTGAGAAAAGACATGACGAAGCTGGAGGTGTGCTAATAGCAGGTAGCGCCAAAGGGTTTTTATAGACTACAGCTGGAGAGGTATTGAACTAAATGAGACTGTTGAGTGTATTAATGTCAGTGATGATGGAGAAGCAATAGGTTGCTATAAATGATATAATAATAAACATTGAAATGGTAAAGAGGATGCATATGCTTTTCGACTGATGCAGTTTTCAGTTTTTTGTTTTGTGTTCTGTAGTCGTAGGATTGGTCAGCATTACCAATTACCAGCATTACGTAAGCTTTGCTGTTTGTCATGTAAAACTGAATAGCGTTATACTGCATGCATTAAAAGAGTACTAGACAAAATAAAATCTATTTTCTTGCTTGTTAAAAGCCCTCAGTTCTATCACTGGTCTGTTTTTTATTCTGTTGAAGAGCATCTGTGTTTGTATTTTATGCTTCAAATATGCAAACAATAACCAGCTATATATGAAACGTTGCTGCAGCTTAGTGGTGCCTAATTGCTTGTGTTGTACTTGGTGTGGCTATAATTAATTGCAATAATTATAATAGTGTTTTTTTTTAAATGGCTAGAATTGCACTGGTTGAATCCCAGAGTGGCTCACTGAGTAAATGAGTAAATGCATGGCCGTGTGATAGTCAGGGGAGTGCGGGTTTCTGGCTTTGCGAAGTTGCTGGTTATCGCTGGGGATACTAGAGCGAAAGTTAGCTCTGGCACTCCATGTGGATTAGGAAAGCAAAACCATCTTGGACTGTTCCTCATCATCGCACAACAGCAGACCCTACTGGCCAGGTGCCTCGTGAGCTCGGGCGGACACCTGCAGGGCTGGCCTTTGTCCTCCAGAGGCTGGTAGCTCGCTGACATCCGCTCTCGAGCTCCTGGGTGTAAGCAGGCAATTGGCTCGTTTATGGGATCGGGGGACGCCCGCTGACCTTCAGTTCTCCCATACTGTTGTCAGGAATTGCTGCGGTGATGGAACGCAGTTGGAAATTATACATTGGATAATCAATTGTGGGTAAAATAATTGGGCACTCTACACTCTGATTTCTCATATGTGATTTATAATAAAAAATTCTGGTATAATTATTACATTTTGCTCTGATATAATTGTGAACATGCCTTGTCAATCAGAGCCTAACCAAGGGAAAACTTACCTACAGCTGGGTCTGAAAAGGCAATGATAAGGAAAAGTTTTCAAAGTGTCAATTTCTCTGATGTATTTGTATTTGGGTATAGTGCTTGGGATGTATTAAAGCAGAAAGGGTTTCCCCCACAGGCACTACAGTTAACATTAACATTAAACCTACAGTACCCACATTTGTATTGTCACTAGCAGAAAGTTCAGTAATTCTTATTTAATAAACATGAGTACTTGAATGGTCACTAACTAAGTGGTTGCTCATATAGAGAAAGCACAGTCAGGACTAACCCTCAAGTGTGTTTCTCAACATGGGCTAGTATGGTGTCCATTTGTATTTGGGACTCCAGGTCAACTTAAACCTTGAAAGAAAACCCTCAATACTCAATTTCGGTCACAGAACCCCAAAGAAACAGATGCTTCCAATGAAACCTGTAATAAAGGCGACCTGGACCAAGCGTCTGCTCATGCAGACAGTTTATTCATTATTCCCCTCTATTCAATGACATGACTTTGAATAAGCAGACATCTCTCTTAGCAACTCAGTCTCCTTGGCAACCAGTTTTTTGAGTGGTGTTTTAAAAGGTAAGCTTGTAGGTGTGAGACTAGTGTCTTAGTTTGAGTGATTCAGTAAGTGTTTTTTATTCAGCTAGCTCCAGTTCACTGTCAGTGCTTTGTAGACACCTGGGTCCTGTAAAGCAAAGTGCAGACTGTCAGAGTGAGTGTGATACACCTCAGAGAATAGGAGGAATGACAGGAAGCAGAGTCACATGTATGGAATAGCCTGCTATATACAGTATAGTACCATCAACTAAAATAATAAAATCTCATCTTTCAGAAACATAAGCTAATTGTTACTTAAAGGTGAAGCATCAATTTAAACAGGTTATTTAATGTGCTTAACATAATAAAATGTAATTAACTCTCTTCCTTTAAAACATATTGCATTGTTTAAAAAAAAAACTATTATTACAATAGTGATGTGTGTTGTGGGTAATCCGCTGACAGACAGGAGAGACAGGGAAGCTGATGTTGAAAACGCGGCTCTTGTGCTCAGGATTTATTTACAGTGAAACAAAGAGACGACCAATGGCACATCACGGACTAAATCATAATAATGGCAGCAGTGTGGAGTAGTGGTTAGGGCTCTGGACTCTTGACCGGAGGGTTGTGGGTTCAATTCCAGGTGGGGGACACTGCTGCTGTACCCTTGAGCAACGTATTTACCTAGATTGCTCCAGTAAAAACCCAACTGTATAAATGGGTAATTGTATGTAAAAATAATGTGATATCTGTATTGTGTATAATGTGAAATAATGTGATATCTTGTAACAATTGTAAGTCACCCTGGATAAGGGCATGTTCTAAGAAATAAATATATAATAATAATAATGGTGTACTGGTAGCATCGACGATCCTGTCCTTTACTTTTCAGCAGTGCTGAGGGGTGTCAGATGACCCCTTATACACAGATGACACGTCCACCTGCTGGTTATGGATCTGCAGCTGACCAATCCAAGACGCTCCGACGGGACACGCCCACCTGCTGGTTATGGATCTGCAGCTGACCAATCCGAGATGCTCCAACGGGACACGCCCACTTACTGGTTATGGATCTGCAGCTGACCAATCCGAGACGCTCTGACAGGACACGCTCACCTGCTGGTTATGGATCTGCAGCTGACCAATCCGAGACGCTCTGACAGGACACGCCCACCTGCTGGTTATGGATCTGCAGCTGACCAATCCGAGACGCTCTGACAGGACACGCCCACCTGCTGGTTATGGATCTGCAGCTGACCAATCCCCGGCTGCTTTTCACCGCAGATAGGATGTCCCAGACGGAGCATCTGGCTCTTTAATAATGAATGAAAACAAACACAAAACCACTGAATGGAAATAACAAAACAAAAACACACTTTCTCCTGTGCAGGGTCTCGGCACTGCCACAACAATATATTATGGGTCACCACATATTTTGTTTAATATGTTCAAATATATTGTATATGCATAATACAGTGAAATATACATTTCAAAATATATTAAAACCACGCTTTATAACCACCTCTGTATAAAGATTAGAGATGCTTCTTTACAGTCCAGATTTGCTTGTTGATAGCCATGTAAAGTCACATTCAGTATTAATGCTCGTCCAGTTTCTTGAAATTGTTTGCTCCCAAAACTTAAAGGATCCCAATGATTCAGAATCAGCAACATGACTAGGTAACCCGTTCCATACCTTCACCACTCTCTGTGTGAACAATTGGTTCTTACCCTCTGTCCTTAGTCTCCACTTCATTTACAGCTGTGTAAATATTATTTTAAGATTTTAAGAACTTCAAGTCCCCCTAATTATTTTTGTTTCAAATAAATTCCTTCAGTCTTCCTAGCTCAATCAATCAAGACTGGTCTTAAAGCTCTGAGTGGCTCTACGGAAGATGCAAAGCCCTTAGCTCACTGTTACAACCCAGGTGCTAATTCTTAATTGAAAGCAGTGAAATCTGATTGCTGTCAATTGATTACTTGAGATTCCCAGCGTGTAAAAAGGATACTGGTGTGAGCAGCAGCCTGGTGGTTTTATTCTAGCTCTGCTGCTCTGAGCTGGCTCCCTATACTAAATGAAGCAGCATGTACAGGGTTTTCAATTCCCTACCTGTATCCCTGCCTCTTTGTTCTGACAGTTTAAGGATGTGAGATACCTTCCAGTAAACCTTACAATTACTGCCTCACATGTTCCTGTATAAAACACATTCTTTCATCTATTAATTTACAGATCGCTCCTTGAAGAGAATTCATTGCTGCATTTCTGGTGCATTCCACTTAAGGTTTAAAAGAACATGAAGTCATAGAACACGCAGTGATTGGTTACAGAGCTAAAGTGTGACACTTCTGGGAGTTTGAGTTCTTTTAAGGCTCCCCGAAGTTAGTAAAACTGTACACGTTTACTTTAACGTGTAAATATTTTATACAGGGCGTACAAAAGTAATTCATATTGCAGTAGGTAGTTTTTTTAAAAAAATTTATAGTGCCTAATTATTTTACCCCAGTTTTTCTCCCCTATTTTTGTAATTATGCTCACTGCAGTAATCCCCACAACGGTTTATGAAAACTAAAGGTCAGTGGGCGTCCTCCGATCCACAAGCCAATTGCATCTCTTCATCCTGGAGCTCAGGATCAGATGTTAGTGAGCTTCTGTGCCTTTACCAGGTAAGCCACTCAGGTACCCCGCTGTAGGTAATAATTATTTTGTTAGCTCATGTGTTTCAAGGAAATACATTTTTTATATATAGATTTATGAGCTCTATGTACTTTTACAAGGTTCTGTGATCATTTTACCAGAATATAATCAACCACAAGCCTACTTAACAGGTTTCCTTAGTCAGACATTCTCATTTTTTTAATCTATACTCAACAGCACCCCATGAATGTGCATGTCGAATCCCATATTAACATCAATGTATTTTGAATAATAAAGGAACACAAAAGTGCACTTAAACCTGATGAATCACTTCAAGACCCCGTGTAGAATCGTGTTCTCCAAGCACATTGTGACATTAGTGTTTCAAGACAGCAATGTATTCTCCTGTTAGTTAAAGAAGCTTTTACTCAGCCTGTCCTGCTGCCAGAGTTCAGATCACCAGTATTAATACAGAGTGGCTCTTCAAAGCATTCTCCAATTTCAGAGTAATTAGCAACACTATTTCTACTGTTCCCATTTAATTAGTCCTCAAGCAATCCACAAACCCTATTACCAACTGCAGAGTTAATTATACAGTGTAGGTGCTGTGTTTGAATTCTCAAAGAGCACTGTGTGGCTGTTGGAATGATCTAAATAATAATAATGTAATGTCACTCCAGTAGCATTGGTAGTTAGGGCAGCAGGTACAATCAAAGTGGTAATAAATCGTTGTGACAAAGAACAAATGAATCTTAGTCAACAATCTCCCTCCCAGCCTGTGATGGCGCTGTGCAACAGGAACGGTGTGCCTCGTACTGGATGGTTGGGCAGTTCATTCCAGGGTCAGTCGGAAGCCGGTCATCCAGGAAGGGGGCAGAGTCATGGTACCAGACCATGACTGACACATCGTTTACTGTACTAGGGTGATGACTTCTGGTACCATGACTCTGCACCCTAGTACAGTAAGCGATGTGTCAGTCATGGATTGCAGGAGACAGGATTGAACTAGCTGTCGGAGGGGGGACCGTAATCTGTTCCTTTGATGTGGTTACTGAAAGGACCTGTTTAGGAAACCGAAGTAGTTAATTATCGTGAGTGTTTCGTGTTTTGTTTGTATGATGTGCTAACTGTTTGTCATTTATCTTTGTTAAACAGCTAAGCACTAGCTGGGAGCTGTCGCTACAAGCCAGCACTAAACCCGGACTACACTACAACAATGTTTCACTGTTTGTCTTTCACCACAACTGCACAAGAGCACTCACTATCTGGAGAAGTGACCGTGTCTGTGTCGTGTGTTAGTTATTAGTGTCTTATTGTTTTGGTACTGAAACCCTTGTTTTGCATGGAGTGATACACATTGCTGTGTAGTGCCCTTCCTTATTATTTAAGTGTTGTTGACATGCAACCCAGCCAAATAAGAGCTGTTTTATTGGACTTTCACTGTCTTGTGTGTGTTATTCCTGAGCACTGCACCAACCACACATGCGCACTGCAAACCACTTTGCCACAATCATATACCATACTGTATCAGAACAACCATGTAATATAAAAGGGTTAGAGGACGGGGAATGTCTGTCTATGAAGGAATATTTGTATGTGTAGGAGTGATACACTATAAGTATATAACTCATACACAAATGCTCACATTTGAATATCATATACAACTTTATTGTTAATATACTAAATATATATGTTTTCTATTCATGACCAACCTTTATTTAGTCCATTGCAATTTTCATTTAAAAGAAGGCTGATGAGGAGAATACCGTTAAGTAGCTGAGGTAAGTGGTGATTGCGACATTAAGGTTTTGAATTGACTTTGCAGTTGAATTCCTGAGAGGTGCCTCAAGTATGGCATATACGGTGTCTTTTTCAATACAACTGTTTTCATTTTGAAATTCTGGTGTAAATAAAAGCCTCAACCAGGTAGAAACAAGGCAGTAAAGTATGTGGTGTCAACATCTACTGGAAATCCATCAAATGTATTTTTTGGGGATACCTGCATGGTTTTCCTTTTTGAAGTTACTCTCTCCCCCTTATTCCCATCTCACTGCTTCTAGAGCTTGAGGAGATGAAATCAGCTTTTCTTCAGGGTCACAGATTAAAGACTGTTCACAAGGCTGTACACGCGCTTGCTGCCCCCAAAGCTTTTCCGTCTCAGCGTTCTTGTCAGATTGAAGACTTTCCACAGCAATGTGAACAAAGACACTGCTGGCAAAGGCCTTGTGCACAAATCTAAGTAACATTTCCAGTTCAACTTTCAGATCCTTTTTTATTCTAGCAGCATGCTGAGCGTATCAGGCATGGAGCAGCACAATCACTTCTGAGTTTAAGTCTTCCTGAAAGCAGACAGAAAGCCCAACCACTTTATTTTCATAGAAATTGAACCACATATTTGAACTGAAGAATGCATTATTTGATACAGTTATCTATTATAGATCAAGTCAAAGGGACTTAGTGAAAAAAAAAGTGACAATAAGTTGGACTTTATCAGGAGTTCACCAATGGTGAAGTAAGTATTAAAACACAGTGCTGAGATGTGTTTGTTTTTCTTTGTAAACTGGATTTAACCCTAACTTGAAATATAGCACTAAGTATTGCATTGCAGTAGGATTTATTTATTCAATTTATTTTCAGTATAAAGTATGCTATGTTGTACTTGTAAAACACATTGTAATTATGAGACCTACGGTCTTCTTACTGAAATGAACAACATATACTACACTATAAAGTACCATGCAAAGGTGGGCAAGGTTACGTTTAGTGGTGTACATCTGTTTATTTTATTTCTCATCATTTGTACATAGATTATGTAATCACATATAGAGATGTTCATTGATATTGGAGCCCTGTTATTTTAAATATTCAATCAATCATTTAACTGTCTGACTGTACCATCACCATTACTAGTTGATTAACTAGGACGTTATCTAGTTTACCATTAGCACCCGCATTATAAGACAGTTCTTTGTACTGCAGATTATAAGATGGTAAGGGCCCTAATGCCATTAAATTAGCAGTACACAAATTGTCTCTTACCTACAGTATGGTTCCCAAGTATGACACTAAAGGGGAGTACTGTAAAAATGAATACATTTAGTAAAGATAATTGGGTATATTTTATTGATCTAAATAGTGGTGGACCTAAATACCGCTGCCCTTTATTATAGTGGTATAACGAGTCATCGTGTCTCGTGATATATTGTATTGTAATACAGATATGCATTTGTTTTGTGATGCAGGACACCAGCATTGCTCATTGTAGTTTACCACATGGTTCCTGAATGAAGACGACATGTGTTTTGTAGTTGGTACACTTACTCTTCGCTATCTCGTTTCATTTTTGCCTTTTAATCAAAATAGTCCATCATTAAATGATCATTTGATCTTATTATGCATTTGTGATGGAAATATAATGAGTTCTGGTTGTAAATCTCCCTCTCGACCTGTGAGGGTACGAAGTAGCGAAAGGGAAAGACTTTGGACAGGTTACCCTGACAGTTCATTCCCTAGGTCGGGAAGTCAGTCAGCCTGGAAAAAGACGAGACTCCAGTGCAGGAATGTATTGACCTGGAAGGTAAACGAGGTAGCAGCTGCAGGCAATAGAATCAGCTGCAATCGTTTACCAAGGGGTCATGCATAATTACATAAAGTACCTTGCTCAAGGGTACAGCAGTAATGTCCCCCACCTTGGATTGAACCCACGACCCTCCAGTAAAGAGTCCAGAGCCCTAACCACTACTCCACACAGCTGCCCTATTACTTTAGATTATGCTGAGATGGCTATAAGCAGAAATGTTATTGTAGACATCTGTGTTAGCCTAAATGAGCAAAACTATAACACACTGACCTAATGTAATAACCTTGATGGGGCCTCTTGGAATGCGCATACAGCTGAGTTTCTTATCAGCAGCTGAAACTTAGAACAGGATAGCTTCTCGCTTTTTACTCTTATCTTGTGGGAGTTCTATCATCCTCATGGTAACAGAAAAATATATTTTAACAACCAAGGCAGAACTCACTGACAGTTCAAGGGCTCCAATTCAAGGGCCCCTCGCTTTTATAATCTTTTAGCTGAACAAGTGAGAGGCAACTCTATGGTACAAGACTATATATTATTAGTTTTTGAGAAAACCTGATACATTCTTAGAAAAATGTGAAAAAGCCTGGTACTGCATATTATTAGTTTTAAGGAGTAGCCTTAATTTTAGAGATAAAGACTGTCTAACAGACCAGATGGTTAGATTTAATTAAGCCTTATAAATATGGGAGCAAAATTACAGTATCAGTTGAGTTTGGTAACACAAACTTAACTGGTCCATCTTTTGAAGACTTCTCTGTAAAGCTGACTGCTGGTGTTGTACCCAGAGCCTCGCGTTTGAATGTTTTATATTTTAAGACACACCTGTCTGCAAGAGGTGTGTCTCACTGTAACAGGGCAATGTTACCTACGTGGGTTGTCACTGAATAATAATAAGGCAGACAGAGAGCATTGGGTGTTGACACGCCGCACAGGAATGCAGATTGAACAACAACACAGGTGCTGCCACTAGGGTATCAGCAATGGTAACCCTAGTGTCAGATTGAATAAAGAAAAGAAAACAAAGTTAAAAATAAAAGTTTGCCACACATGGCAAGTACTAGCCTCACTAAAAGAGATGTCCCACTACAGGAACCTACTACACTACAAAACCCTCTCTATTCTTAGTTTGGGATCAACTCCCCTAAACTAACCTACTGTTGTTGTCCCGAAGTCCTGGCCTCCCAGCAACTCCGGGTCTTGCTGACGGTCCTGGCTGGGCAGTGCCTTCAGTTGAAGGGTTCCGTTGTAGTTATCCTGTGGAGTGGACTCTCTTCTCCTCAATATAAAGCAAGCAAGCCTTCGTTCAGTGTCCATCTGAATGGCTATGGCTGTACAGTTGCCCACGCCCCCCAGCCAATCAGGACCTGCCGATCAGCTCAGCACCAGATGAGCCCTCCTGCTCAATTAGTTTCCTAGCAACACGTCTACTGTTGCATGTCCCAACTACTTCCATAAAAGCACACATCCATGCAAGAACCAGCGACAGGGTCCTCCCTGTTACACTCACCTATATTGAAGCATGATACTACAGGATAGGATTATTATTAGCTTTAGAGGTGTGGTTATATTATATGCAATTAGTGTAAGTGGGTGCCCTTTTATATTATCAATGCTGTTAAGTTTGTAAAGACACCAAACTGCCTGGCCAGTCTATGAGCTTGGGTTTGAAGTAGATCTGCCATCACACAATCCATTTAAGTGTTAATAAACTGAAGGAGTAAACTTTGAGTCTCTGTGATTATTTTTGATTGAAGGTTGTCTTGGTATGTGAAAATCTGTAAGCCAGTGCATGAACAATGCACTGTCAGAGTTTATACAATCGATTTGTCCTCCTGTTTGCCTCCTTTGATACTACTAGAGAATTAAAGAAGTGCATGAACATGACAAGGTGCCACAGCAGGAAGGACAGTCCTGTTGGTTAGGCTGCTCCAGAGTCACCAGAGTGGATCAGCAATGGCAAAGGGAAAGTGGTTGCCAACTGTGATGAGGTGTGGGGCACTGTGGTCGAGGGCCGGTATTTTGGGCCACGGATTTTGCGCAGTCTGTACCCTTTTTAAGGAAATGTAGTCCTGTTGGTCTGGCGCAACAGGACTTCAATTCCCAGGAGGCCATGGGACTGATGGGCAGCCATTTTAATGGCATAATTATAAAATAGGTGATTGGGTAATTGATTCAACAGCTGCCTTCAATTAAACAATTGGGAGCCTTTTAAAAAGGGCAGGGTCAACCTGTTGGTAGAGGAGAGTTGGAGAGTGAGCTGTGAGCTGTGTGCTGTGTGTAAAGGGAAACAAGAACCGAGTCTTTTGTGCAAGGTAGGACTTAAAAGTCCTTGTGTTTTGGGGCCGGTAAGCAGCTTAGCTGCCCGGACTGTTAGTTAGGGATACTTGCTTGTTTAGTTAGAAATCCATAAAGGAGTTAGGCTTTTGTTTGTTTATCTTGGATGTTTTTTTTTAAGCACTGTAAATAATAAACACACAGGTGCCGACCTGTTTGAACCACATTCCTGGAAGTTTGACTTTCTTTAATGCAAGAGGACAGTGTAAAAGGTCCGGAGGAAGTGACAAACATAACACACATTTTCAGAGTTGTCACACAACTAAAACATTTTAATATTCTCCTTCACCCCAAAACATTTTCAGTCGATCATACCAGGGGGTACATTTTACTTAAATCTCAATTCTGTGGTAAAAGTACCCTAGTTCTATCTACATCACAAACCATCTCATATAGTGATTCATTTTTTTCTTTTTTTGGTTTATAGATTTCTCTCTCTTGCGTCAGTGTTTCAGTATACATCTATCATTTTTAGCACTTTATAATGTCAGAGCGGAACTTTCTCTTGGAGAGAAGGATGTAACATTTTGACATTTGGAAAATATCTCTAAAAAATGTAGCATGAAAGTCAATAGTTTATAAAAACGAATGTATTTGTAAGCCAGTACGGAACTCGACTGGCAATTCCAGACGTTTTTCAAACTGTCTTGGAGGTCTACACAGCCTGGCCACTTTATCAAGCTGTCTACCTGATTTTTGAGTTTTGGCATGAATTAGAAATGCAAGTCAGATTGATCATGTGATCCCCTCAGCACAACATGGTTAACGACTTAGGAAAGGAAACGGATATGAGAACGGAGAGTATTTTGTAAAGGACTAGATCAAGATCTGCAGTTAGCAAAGACAGTTAGCTCCAGGTTTGTGTCTGTGGCTGGAGCAAAGTGACAATGGTTAGGAGTTTGGAGATGCATCAAGGGAGAATGAAATGCTTGAGGGAGAAGGGACAAGGGCCTCGCACAGATCAGTACTTTTTACAAAGTCATTCGAATGAAATCCAGCAACAGGAAGCAAACCACAGTTCATAGGATATCAGCACCCCTGTCATAGATGAGAGGAGGACTTGCATAAACACAGCTAATGATGAACCTAATGATCCTTGTGAACCCGGTCAGATGAACCAGCGTAAGAGAGAAAAGAACCGCAACGGACACAAGCCTGGAGTTGAATGGCCAAGAGCTTCTGAGAAAACAGTGTGGGACACAGTAAACATGGATCTCTGTTTTGCCTTGGAAAGGTTAAGTAGAACAGTGGAAAAGAAGCTGGATAAATTTGGGGATACCATCTACGCATATGGAAGCAAGAGGAAGGTAAGTAAAGGAAGGTAAGTAAGCTGGGCTTAGCTGAGTGTGGGACGGAGGGGGGTGATGCTGGAATGCCAGAATCACTGTCAATCCCTCTTAAGGTGTCATGGGCTAGTCGACGAAACACCAAGGATGGAAGGTGCCCACTTGAAGACCCCAGAGAAGTACCCTACTCAGCTCAGTCCAGACGGTTGTCATGCTGGTGCGCTAGGGAGGCCGCACTGTAGTTGATCCCTGGAGCCAGCATTGCAGCCGTTGTGTGTGCTGATGGGCCGGAGAGGCAAAAATAGGCTGATCCCTGGAGCCAGCATTACACTTTAGCCATCAACACCAGGCAGAAGGATATCTACATCATCAGATGGAAGGAAACGCGGATGGATCACATTAGTTTACATAAAAGAAGCTATGTTTTAGTTGGTGTTTATCTTGGCGAGAACTGAGTCCAATATCAGCATGGAGTTTTAACACCTACTGTCATGTAATGGAAATCAGTGGTGCATTGCAAACCCAAAGTTTATTTGCTAAAGCCACTGGGAGTCACATATGAAAAAGCTGCAGCAAACATGTGCAGGCAGCAAAAATCATGTTTTTTAAAATATTTTTTTTAAAGGGCTAAAGGTTTTTGTAATCTTGCAGTACTTTGTAAAAGTCCAGTGGTGTTCAAATAAGTCACATACCCGCCGCAACAAAGTCCGGCAATGTAAAGTCACCTTAAATATTAAGGCCACTCCTGTGTTCATTACTAACATACACCTGATTGCAGACCTAATTTAACTGTATATATATATATATATACAGTGCCTTGCGAAAGTATTCGGCCCCCTTGAACTTTGCGACCTTTTGCCACATTTCAGGCTTCAAACATAAAGATATGAAACTGTAATTTTTTGTGAAGAATCAACAACAAGTGGGACACAATCATGAAGTGGAACGAAATTTATTGGATATTTCGAACTTTTTTAACAAATAAAAAACTGAAAAATTGGGCGTGCAAAATTATTCAGCCCCTTTACTTTCAGTGCAGCAAACTCTCTCCAGAAGTTCAGTGAGGATCTCTGAATGATCCAATGTTGACCTAAATGACTAATGATGATAAATAGAATCCACCTGTGTGTAATCAAGTCTCCGTATAAATGCACCTGCATTGTGATAGTCTCAGAGGTCCGTTTAAAGCGCAGAGAGCATCATGAAGAACAAGGAACACACCAGGCAGGTCCGAGATACTGTTGTGGAGAAGTTTAAAGCCGGATTTGGATACAAAAAGATTTCCCAAGCTTTAAACATCCCAAGGAGCACTGTGCAAGCGATAATATTGAAATGGAAGGAGTATCAGACCACTGCAAAGCTACCAAGACCTGGCCGTCCCTCTAAACTTTCAGCTCATACAAGGAGAAGACTGATCAGAGATGCAGCCAAGAGGCCCATGATCACTCTGGATGAACTGCAGACATCTACAGCTGAGGTGGGAGACTCTGTCCATAGGACAACAATCAGTCGTATACTGCACAAATCTGGCCTTTATGGAAGAGTGGCAAGAAGAAAGCCATTTCTTAAAGATATCCATAAAAAGTGTCGTTTACAGTTTGCCACAAGCCACCTGGGAGACACACCAAACATGTGGAAGAAGGTGCTCTGGTCAGATGAAACCAAAATCGAACTTTTTGCAACAATGCAAAACGTTATGTTTGGCGTAAAAGCAACACAGCTCATCACCCTGAACACACCATCCCCACTGTCAAACATGGTGGTGGCAGCATCATGGTTTGGGCCTGCTTTTCTTCAGCAGGGACAGGGAAGATGGTTAAAATTGATGGGAAGATGGATGGAGCCAAATACAGGACCATTCTGGAAGAAAACCTGATGGAGTCTGCAAAAGACCTGAGACTGGGACGGAGATTTGTCTTCCAACAAGACAATGATCCAAAACATAAAGCAAAATCTACAATGGAATGGTTCACAAATAAACATATCCATGTGTTAGAATGGCCAAGTCAAAGTCCAGACCTGAATCCAATCGAGAATCTGTGGAAAGAACTGAAAACTGCTGTTCACAAATGCTCTCCATCCAACCTCACTGAGCTCGAGCTGTTTTGCAAGGAGGAATGGGCAAAAATTTCAGTCTCTCGATGTGCAAAACTGATAGAGACATACCCCAAGCGACTTACAGCTGTAATCGCAGCAAAAGGTGGCGCTACAAAGTATTAACTTAAGGGGGCTGAATAATTTTGCACGCCCAATTTTTCAGTTTTTTATTTGTTAAAAAAGTTTGAAATATCCAATAAATTTCGTTCCACTTCATGATTGTGTCCCACTTGTTGTTGATTCTTCACAAAAAATTACAGTTTCATATCTTTATGTTTGAAGCCTGAAATGTGGCAAAAGGTCGCAAAGTTCAAGGGGGCCGAATACTTTCGCAAGGCACTGTATATATATATATATATATATATATATATATATATATATATACACACACACACACACAACATATCAAAATATGTGGGCAGCTGGCTCTTTGAGCTATATATATATATATATATATATATATATATATATATATATATATATATATATATATATATACAGTATATTGTCTGTGGTAACAATTCACTTTGCATGTCATTTGCAGATTCACCCATCACATCCTGTGACTTAAAGTTAAAATCATCCCTACGGCCTCAAAATGAATCTGAAACATCTCCTGTACACAAGAGAGTAACCATTGGTGTAAGAAATGGATGTAAGAAATGCACCAGTAAGAAATACCTTGTAGAACAAAGTGGTTGTTTTTACATCTACTGAAGGGCTGTGTTGCAGGGGGACAGATTAATGGTTACACTGTGGTGTACCAGCTGTACTTGGAGATACATCTGAGAGCTGTGTTGAGGCCAGCGGGATATTTGTAACTTTCAAGTCACCAGGATTTGATGAATGGTTTAGAAAATAATATACAAAGATAATCTAAACAATAATACAATAGTTAAGATAACTGATATTTCAGAGCCATGCCCATTTAACGGGCAGATGTTGTGTGATACACTGCGTGCCGTTGCAGACTCTGTGCTGTCCTCTGACGATGAGATGAAGTTCAAAGGTCTAAAACCTCGAATGCAGACGAGCCTGGGTCAAGACGCTAGCTTGCGGTGAGCTGGTTTGCCCCCAGCCTCCGCCCCGTGACACCAAGTTGCTCTTTAAATGACAATCCTACTTTGATACAGTCAGAAGCATAACATTTGCTCTATAGATTGATATTTCCGACAAATGACAGTATCACAAACTGTATTTCCCCTGTGTATTAAAAGTAGCACAGGCCTTGGAATGTAACATGTATTCGATATCGTACGGCTACAAGCAATGGTATTGTTCTGATAGCTTTATCTTTCAGCACTGTTAATGCAAATAAAAGCACTGATACATTACAAAACCGCATGTGCCCTAGAAGAGGAGTGCAGTTACCCCTGGGGTTGCAGAAATGAGCTGCAGGCATGTGTTTCTTGTGCAGTTTCCCCTGGGGTTGCAGAAATGAGCTACAGGCATGTGTTTCTTGTGCAGTTTCCCCTGGAGTTGCAGAAATGAGCTGCAGGCATGTGTTTCTTGTGCAGTTTCCCCTGGGGTTGCAGAAATGAGCTGCAGGCATGTGTTTCTTGTGCAGTTTCCCCTGGGGTAGCAGACATGAGCTGCAGGCATGTGTTTCTTGTGCAGTTTCCCCTGGAGTTGCAGAAATGAGCTACAGGCATGTGTTTCTTGTGCAGTTTCCCCTGGGGTTGCAGAAATGAGCTACTGGCATGTGTTTCTTGTGCAGTTTCCCCTGGGGTTGCAGAAATGAGCTGCAGGCATGTGTTTCTTGTGCAGTTTCCCCTGGGGTTGCAGAAATGAGCTGCAGGCATGTGTTTCTTGTGCAGTTTCCCCTGGAGTTGCAGAAATGAGCTACAGGCATGTGTTTCTTGTGCAGTTTCCCCTGGGGTTGCAGAAATGAGCTGCAGGCATGTGTTTCTTGTGCAGTTTCCCCTGGAGTTGCAGAAATGAGCTACAGGCATGTGTTTCTTGTGCAGTTTCCCCTGGGGTTGCAGAAATGAGCTACAGGCATGTGTTTCTTGTCATTATGATTTATATTCTTGATTACGATTTGTATTTATTCAGGTTTGCCCAGCTGAGATTTCCCCTGCAGTGAGACTTCTATTATCCAAATGAATTGGGTTCAGGGGGTAAAATTGATTTGTCTAGACAATCAAATAACTGTAAAATTATTGTTTGTATCCTCCAAAAAGAATTATAATTGTTTAATGTGTTTCTATATTCTCCTTTACCATTTTTATTCAAAACGTGTAGTTTATTTAGTTATTTTTTTTATATATATATGCTGTCCGACCAGTTCCTACACAATACATCAGTAATTGCATTAAGAACCACAATATTATAAAATGATGAAAATGATTTTGAAGCTACCTGTGTAATAATGGTAATTATCACATTCTGCTTAATATCATTCCTGTTTATTAGTCATTCAACTTTCAGAATTTCACTTAGAACCTCTTCATGTAATTATAATTCAATCTGATTGATATTGCTTGTTTAAAACACAGAGATAAGGCTTTTTGTATACATGAGTGGGTGTTCGCTGGTAGATAATGAACTGAAATGCTGTATCTTGATTGGCTGAGGCAGTGTCTGTTCTATTAGGTATAGATATCACATCAAGGGGATCAAATGGTGACAACAGTTCACTATGACACTTTTTATTTTGTGTGCTGTGTAATTTTAAATATACAGCTATGGCCATAATATATATATATATATATTAATGTCACATTAAAAAAAAAAAAAAAATCAGTTGTTCGTTGAGTATATGGAAAACTACAAAGTGGTATGTAAGCAGGTTTCATTTGACTTTATGAAGCAACATTTGTTAATTCTATAGGTCAATGCAAAACTTTTGTCCATAACTGTGGTAATAGGTATTGCATTGAGTACAAAAGTATTTATAAATAACACAGGTAGATAATTACCTAAAACGCTGCATCTGCATTGGCTGAGGCAGTGTCCAACGTTCTATTAGGTTTATATATATATATATATATATATTGTATCAAACCCTAGAAGTATCAACTCTTTCAGCAATGATTTCTTCAATAAACTGACGATCACTTAAAGATTGTGTGATATGGGGGGAGTAACGTTCCCAAAATCTCGTAGTAACATTAATTGTAAAACTAAAATGATGTTTAGCCTATCGGTCTGTCAATAATCTCTACGGTACGTGAGTTTTGTACACGCCCACCTGATCGCTAAGAAGTCAATTTGCCAACCAACTTTCTAACAGATTTGCTGTGTCGCCATCATGAATAAATCTGACTCAGGGAGATGCATCTTTTATATATTGCAGAAAAAGCTTTAGGCAAATCTAATTAAGCAGTCATGTTTAGTTTACACAAACGTATGAGCTTCAGAAACTGGTTGCTAATTTGTGTCTCAATAAAATCTACAGAACTGCCATTCTGGTAATGTGGATATGAATCACCTCCCAGCCCTCCCTCCTCACACACTTTAAATTAAGTGTCTTTCCGCTGATACGCTTTCAATTTCAACTTACAATAGAAAGGAAATGAGAACGGAAGACATCTTGTATGCAAAAGCACAATCCTGTAGTAACTCCATAAAACTGTCCACATACGAGATCAGCTCGGAAGCTGCAGAGCATGACAGAAACAAACTGCAGCCCCCATCATTTTTCTGCTTATCTTCAATACAGTAATGGAAATAATCATTCTTAGCCTTGGTATACGGCAGACGTTTACATATTCAATATTGGCTTTAACTCTGTCCAGAGGGCTGAAAATGAAAAAAAAAAAAAAATCAAACGACTCAGAAAATGAACTGTTTAAAGATTTATATATTTCTTGAATCTATTCTTACTTTTACTCGACTCCAAGTCTATTAACATGCAAATAGCTTTGCAGTTGGCACACATGTCTGGTTTAAGAAGCATACGCTGTGACTATGGAATGTTAGGCTAGATGCTGGTTTTGTATTGAGATATTGTGTTGCTAGGATGTTGTAACCCCACACAAAATACTGCAAAACAAGAATGTACAAATACTTTTCTCATGTTTTAATAGCTTGAGTACTGTCACCAAGTTATAATTACAGAATAATATAGAAGTGTTTACAAGAAATGCTTTAACTTCGCTGTATCCAGCAGCTCAGGACAACTGAAGGTCAGTGTGTGTCCTCTGATCCCACTGCCATGCCAGTTATCTCTTTACACCCCGGAGCGCTCGCAACCAACAAAGGTGTCTTACAGTGTTTTATTTTACCTGGTGACCTGCAAAGTGGACTACAGCCAGGCAGGCAGAACTGGCAAATGTTCTGAAACCCCCAAGACTATTTTAAATGCATAAAATAAGAGACCGTGTGGAATGTGCTACCAGTAAAGAAAAAGCCATCCTCAGTCTTGCCCTGTACATACTTATTGCAAAGTAATATAACACTGTCTAGTCGCTGATTATGTAGGTCTGGGCAGTGATACATAGAAGAATGTCATTTCCTGAACTGGCAGGTGTGCAGAGATTAATGCTGGTGTGCTGTGGGCAGGTTTTTTTGCAGAGATCAGCAGAAATGATATAGTGTTTTGTACTAATGTCTCTTGGCTCAGGCCCCTCTCAATGGAGAGTTCAAAATTCCCCCGGCCCATGTAGCCAATAATCTATCCGAGAATGCAAGGCCACTCTGCCTGTTTGAAATATAGCCTCATTCATCACACTCAACCCCAGCACATCCCCCTAATGTCAGTCTCGGTTTGTTATCTGCAGAAACAGCATATTAATAAATGCAATTTTTATTATTATTAACTTTAGCCAGTAGATTTCCTCGCAAACAAGGCTCCACTTGAGCTATACCTGGTTCTCGTGTGTGTTAACGTGCATGGATAAACACGGTAACAGTGAAACACTAACACTGAGATCTCTGTAATGCTACCTTTTTATTTAAAAACATCCTGCATGTTTACAAGAAACACTTTATCCTGCTCAAATCACATTCCCTAGTTCATCTCAATCTCTGTCTGCTGAGTCAACAGACAGTAAAAGTTTGTTTTGCACATGGTGTTTGAGTGTCTAACTGTACAGAAGCATGAGTAGAATGGCTTTTAAATTAGTTATGGCTTTTATTTTACAAAAAAATATGAATCATGTATGTCTGGTGCTCTGTTTGTGAACGCACTGTTTGGTGCTGTAGTGCACTATATTTTAAAACTGCTTGTAATTTTTTAAAACATTTTATTAATGTTCTATTTATATGATAATGGATTGTAACCACAGCTGAACTTCTGTCCATGACTAGTCGACTTTTCTGTTTAACTAGTCCACTATTCGTGCTACCCCTGATGTATAATAAGCATATTTTTTGTGAGAAGTCCATTTTTTGCTTCTTACTTTTGAATACGAAAGTGCATTGGGTATTGTCGATAATCATCTGTCCGATATTCAATTTGGAAATTGGTTTTACCTCTGAAGTTTGGTCTCATATGAAGAAGCAGTGTAACGACCCCCTGTATAAATATATTCAAGCACCTAACTCGCCTTCCCAACAGAATGATTTTTACATGTACAGCTACAGCAAAAAGGTTTGCATCACCCGATAGAATTAATTCAACAAAAACTGACAACAATGGAAAAATGTGGCATTTTGAAATCTAATGAAATACTACACTACTACTATGGCTTCTGCGATATAATTTTGTAGTTTCTTTGATTACCTGATGATAAATAAAATACCTAATTTAGGTTCTCATATATATATATATATATATATATATATATATATATATATATATAATTATGTCCCGATCCTAAAATTCTTTTAAACGTTTGTCCGTAGCTGTAGGGCCTATCTGGAAAAATGTTCATTGAATTGTGATGAAACTTGACATATTTTTGGGGATATAGATGTCTGTCGGTCTGTTTTATTAACAAATCCAATGCTTGGATTTCACTGTTATGTAGCTGATGCTTAAATATGTTGTTCTTTTCCTACTAAGCTAGAGATGGCAGTTACTATGCTGTCTCAGTGTCTGAGTGAAATTCAATCATAGATGGCTGTAAATGGTCTATAAATAAATCCTAATAAGACAGAGGTGCTATTAGTGGGCTCCAGACACAGTTTAGCCAAATCCCCTAGTATCAAAATCTCCTTTAATGGTAGTCTTTTGATTCCATCCAATACTGTGAAAAACTTGTGCATTTCTGTGAATTCAGAACAGTGCCAAATTGAGACTCTTTCTCTCTGATATAGATGTCTCAATTAGATTACTGTAATGCTTTGTTTGCTGGCCTTCCCGATTCGAAATGACGTCAGCTCCAACTGGTTCAAAATGCTGCAGCCAGAGTACTGACTCACACACGTCGTTCACAACATATTACTCTAGTTTTTAAATCACTGCACTGGCTTCCTGTTACCTTCAGGGTTTATTTTAAAATTCTACTTCCTACTTCTCAGGCCCTTCATGGGTTCAGGCCTTTATATTTACAGGAACTGTTGGCACCTTATGCTCCGAGTAGCACTGAGATCAGTGAAAGCTGAACCTTTGGTAGTTCCTAGAAGTCATCTAAAATCAGGAGGTCCTTTAGTTGGAGGGCCTTTAGTTGCTGTGCTCCCTGCATTTGGAACTCCGTGCCGAGTCACATCAGGAATGCTGGCACAGTCAAATCTTTTAAATTCAATTTAAAAACCCATTTGTTTTAGCTGGCTTATTTTTTCGCTGAATTGATTAGCCAATGGCTCTTTTAAGTTGATTGTAAAGTGCCCTGAGATACTCTGCATGAAGAGCGCTATTTAAAAGCAAATTGTATATATATATATATATATATATATATATATATATATATATATATACACACACACACACTCTGTTGAGATTATATATATATATATATATATATATATATATATATATATATATATATAGAGTAAATGAGCCTCACCCACTCTGGTTCGTTGCCCCTTTAAAAATAAACCCAGGACACAGATTTGGAGGTTTCAAAGCGCTCGTGTTTTTTTAATAAACAAATACAAAAACAAAACAAACACCTTGCTCTTTTTGAGTACTAACTACATCACACTGGAACCTACCTATACACAGGACAGCTAAGCTGTTTACCTGGAACACAAACACCATTCAAAACAAATCTAAACAGGTTTACACTACCTTTTTAGTTGTACACTTGAGCAAACAGACAAGTGGGCTCTCCCCACAGCAGCCTTGAGCAAACTGACTGCACTCTTTAAATACCCTGCACCTGGTTCTAATTTAACAATAACTACCAGGTGCAGGGGATAATTAATAAAACAATTAACAAATCTAATTAAACAATAAAGCAAAACAATAAACTACTAAAAAAAATGTTTTACGCAGGGAGGATTTTAAACCCCTCCCTGCTGTGTTACAATATACTGTATATACACACACTTTTTGTCCACTACCTGTATATATACACTGTTGATATATATATATATATATATAGATATATAGATATAGATATATATATAGATATAGATATATATATATCAACAGTATATACACACGGCATTGTCACTTGTATTGTTTTTCATACTGATGGATCTCATTGAGATTTACAGCCATGACGAGGGATGGACATGCCTGATATACCCTACATTCAAAATAAGCAAGCAAGCAGAAAAAGTATAACGAGATGGTATATCCCTGAAGCATTAGAGGGGTTTGTATCCAAATCGAGTGAGTACACTGAAAATATTTATACACATACACATAAATTACCTAAAAACCAATCCATTGGATATGTAATGGCAAGAGCTTTCAAATCTGTCAGGACGTACAATCCCCAGTTACCAATTATAATTGTAAGTGGCTAAATAGTTCAAGCATTAAAGGTAATGGAATGAAAGGATGCCAAGCCTCTGTGATTGAACAGAGCTACAGTGCTAAAGAGTTCAATAAAACGGTACGCTCGCTTTGCAGTTTGTGCATCTCTTGTTTCACTAAATGAGCCTTACCTTGTCAAAATCAATATGCAATTATTGCAACAAAGCAGACTTTTATTTTCCCCTGTGATGTTTGTATTCAATTGATATCAGATTTTCATTAAAGCCAAATTCACATAATCACCGCCCCCGCCCACAATCTTATGCCTTTTATATCCTGTGTTTACAAGCCGGCATCTCTGATTGGGCAAAAGTGACATCATCTTTGATACTCATCAGCACCTGGTGTGTTTAAATAAATCATGCGGCAGTGATTATTTGCTCCTTTCAAAGTTCTTAAAAACCCAGATCCTTGTTTGTAATGACAAAATCGCAGCCAGTAGTTTTATGGGGACATTAATCATGGTTTTTATATTCATAATAGTGCAATGGTTTTGTGCTGTTTTTAATACAGAAGTAATTGCCATCAGAGCACTGGCGAATATGATGTCTTTACTGGTGTGTAAGAGGGAAATGCAAACTTTATATAAGGCAAAGTCATCTTAATACGTTCATGTACCGTAACCTAACTCTCATGATATAGTCATACTCCTTTCAAATTATTTTTTAAAGATGCAGACGGAACAAACATATTATTTAAGGTAATTGTAACTAACAAAATTATTCTATAAATCATACTTGTTAAGCAGTTAGATTAGCTACACACAGTATGTCTCAAATGTGCAGTGTTGAAAGAAACACATGCTATAGCAAACATTTATTTTCATTTTAAAACATGATAATTGTTTCTACTTTAGGTAAAGTTTAAATTTACTTTTCCACAGGAAATATGTTATACTTGCACTTCCTGGGTCATTGTATATTACTGGCTGAAAGCATGTTAGTCAATATGGGAAGCAGCTCCTTATTTATTAACAGGAAAGTAGCTATTAAATATTAATGCAATTCTCCCTGCTATTATATCATTCTTTTGAGATCCCAAAATGCCTGCACACAGTAATGCTGTGTGTCATGCATTTTCATGAAATATGTTGATTATGCTACAAATGTTTACATGTTCTATAAGTAAGATATTAGTCCAAATATACTGTAGCTACCTAAACTCCTGTGCCGGTCCTGTACGGTAATCTATTACTTTTTACAAGTACAGAGCTTGTCTTTCAGGTGGGCTGGCTGTAGAGAAGTGCATTCTTCAGACCCAGTGTTTTGTAAAGTCTTTTTGAAATTAATTAATTTACCAATCGCCAATATTTCCCAGACTCTATAATATTTTCACCACCTTCATGTTCAAAATGTTTGTTTTTTTTGCAGTCAAAGATTTAAAACCAAGCCTCTCACGTCCAGTGCACTCATTAGGTAACTTCTACCATCAGTGTGAAGAGATCGAGTTCTGCCAGCTTGCAATCCTAACTGGGGCTGAGGGAGTCCCAGTTGAAATTGATCAGTCTGCTGCTAGAAATGAATGAATCTGATTTCAAATCGCTTTCAAGTCAATCCCAGCAGCATATGGACACTGCATTTGACTTCAGTGTATTGTCTGGTTGCAGTTTGGATTGTAGACTGCAGATGGCACTGGCTGCAACCCCAGTTTGATACTGGAGTGAGACTGATTGTACAGACTAGTTTAATGGTTCAGACTTAATAGTTGTACATGGACAGTCAATTAAATATTGCATGTTTCATCATTAATGTTTACAGTATGGTCAAATATATAATCTTGTAATATTCTCCTAATCACGCTAAAAAATACATATTTTGTACAGTAATCAGCACAAAAGAGAAAACCTGCTGATAATCTCATGTTATTATCAAGAACACAATATATAATTAGTCCTGTTTCAATTTTGATTTACAAAGTATAAAAAACAGTCAATTATTGCTTATAATAAATGCAGGCAATTTTGGAATGTAAAGAAACCTTTGGCAGAAGCTGCGAGTTGTTAATTAAAACATGTTTATTCAGAGACAAACCACAGCTGACAGTGGTCGATAAGAGATAGAAGCTCCTTTTGAAGGGGTTTGGACTAGAATGTGTCCAGAATCAAAATGCTACCCTGGTTTACATTGTGAACATTAGTTTGTAACTGTAAAATGTATCTGACTGACAAACATCATGTATAAAAAGAGACATGTTATAAAAAAAAAAACTTTATCCTAGAACAAAGAAGAATTAGGGGGGCATGATTGAAGTCTTTAAAATCTTAAAAGGAATTGACATAGTTACCCCAAACCAATACTTCGAGCGATGTTGTTGAAGGAGACAGTTGTACACACATAGAGTGGTGAAGGTATGGAATGGGTTTCCTAGTCATGTTGTTGAAGGAAACAGTTCTTCACACAGAGAGTGGTGAGGGTATGGAATGGGCTACCTAGCCATGTTGTTCAGGCAGAATCACTTGGATCTTTTAAGACCTAACTTGACAAAGTCAGCTACAAGGAACCGGACAAGCATAGATTAATTGGCTTCCGAAGGTGTCTCGAGGGATCTGTTCAGTTATTAATATTTCTCTCTCCCTTCTGTCTCTCGTGGCTTTCCCTTTGCTGATCCACTCTGATGACTCTTAAGAGCAACCAAACCAAAAAGGACTGTCCTTGCTACTGTGGCACCTGCTCCATGTGCACTCACTGTCATTCCTCTTAAGAATTCGATTTCTGGTAGACTGTTTGCAGTGGTGCTTTCTAGTGCTGCATGGATCACGTCACATTACATGACCTCTAATTCAGGGTGATTTAAATTGGGTTCATATAGTTTGATATGTAAAAAACAAAAGGTTTTGCACAGCAGTTTCCCCTAAATGCAGCTACAGTTATAACGTATAATTTCCCCAAACCGAGAGACAATAGGTTAATTTAATTATTCAGGAATACATAGGACGAGGCTCTAAAAGCAGTATTTATTGTATTTAGCTTTCTGTCCATCAACAACTGTAAACATCCTTTCTATTATTGTTTTCCTTGTCTTTCCTCTTGGGGATTGAAGGAAACCTTTTAAATCATTTCAAATAAAGTTGAAACCCCAAGGAGAGCAGATGTTTTGCTCAGCAAATCAATAGCTGCCACTGTGGCTCCACACATTAGTGAAGTGGTACTCATTGGCCTTTTGTATTCACTGCTTAGAGCCAGGGCTGGCCTGAACAGATAGACATTGTGGTTTTCCAATGGTCTGGAGCTCGTGGGTGAAAATTGGATGTAAAGTATTGAAAAATGAAGGATCCAAATATCAAATGGTATAGAACTAGAACAGGCTCACCGTGAGAAAGACCTTGGTGTTGTGAGAGACTCGTTACTGTCAGCAACCAGGCTATGTTGGGAAGTAATTGAAAAGGCAAATGGAATACTTGAATCTATAGTCAAGAGGGGAATTAAACATATACGTTTATATTAGGGATGACACAAGGTCCTCGGGTATCCGGGTTACCCGGTTCTCGATATTACCCGAATCCATTTTCAGGATTCGATTCCTCTTTGAATCCCTTTTTGCTAAACTCGAACGTCTCAGTTTTCCACGCAACCTGCTGTAGTGGAGCCACTCCACTTGACCGGCTAGACCAGTGGTTTTCAACCTGTGGTACGCGTACCTTTACTGGTATGCGACAGGCTTGCCACTGGTGCACGCCGACAGTTCTTTATGATGATATTCCTCAAAACACAATGCTCTGTCAATCGCACCATCATGTATCAATCTGTTTGTACCACTGAAGCACAGAGAAATGATATGCAGAGCTTTTAATTAATGCAGAGCTCCAGACTTATTCTCCACTTGGTCTAAGGTACGTGTTATTATGATGCTGGTAAGGGGCAATTAAGGCACCATACACATTTATGAATCAGACGTATGATATGTTAACGAGAAAATTGGTCTCCAAGGGCACGTTTTTCTACCGTCGCGAGGAGTGACGTTTACTGACAGTAAATATCTTTAACGAACCACCCGATGAAATACTGTCATGTTAAACACTATTACTGGCACGATAAAGGAGACGGTAAGTTTTATGCATTTGGTCGATATCTGGTACTACATTAAAAAAAAAAAAAAATCAGTTTGGAAGTGTGGCAATGTGCCCCGCCCCTGTGTGTATTTTTGTGTTTTATTTTGTATGTAGTGTGTAAATGTTGGTGTATTGTAGTTGGTACACAGGATATAATGTGGATAATGAGCACAAGTGTTTAAAATATATAATTGTATTTAGACACGAGGGTGGCACAAATCACATCACGTGCAAATTAAAAGTGGGAGTGCACAGATTAGTTCACGTGCTGGGATTCAAGTGAATAATTAATTGGCAATTGAATCCCAGCACAATTGTATATATAGATGCACAAAGCACTCGCTCGGGGTTGTGTGTTTGGGAGTGGAGAACGGGTGAGAGAGAAGGAGATATTTAAATATTAGCAATTGCTACTACGTGCTGGAGAACCAGCACGGTACTTCTTTTGTGTTTAGCGTTCGTCCACCCTGTTTGTTAGTGTCTATTCGTTTTGTTTGTCTGTTTATTTTGGCGTAAAGTGCCGTGTTCCATTTTGTACAAACTTTTTATTTACAATAAACCGGCGCAAGCGAGCACCTTCATTATTTCATTTCACTTCAGTACTGTGTGTGTTTCCTTTCCTGGGTCTGACGTCACCACTCAGCCGGACTGTCACAGGAAGTCATGCAGGCTGTTTCCTGGGTCACTTCACCTGGGGAGTAAAATTGTGCCCACCCCTTCATTGGCTTCTTTCCTGTCAATAACCAACCAGCTGCTTCCCATACTGACTGACATGCTTTCAGACAGTAATATGATTTACCCAGAAGACAGTGCTGAGGTGAAATGACCCAGGGAGTACAAGTGCAAACAGATAACCCAAGAATAAGAATAAGGCAAGGCATAGGAACGAAGAGCTTCCTTTAACCTAAAGTAGAACCTGATATCATGCTTTAAAATGAAAATCCATGCGTGCTATAACATGTGTTTCTTTTACAACTGCACAGCTGAGATGTAGTTAATGGAAGTGCGAAATGGCTAAGATTTATAGAATTATTTAGTTACGTACAATTACTATCAAACCCGACTTGACAAAGTATTTTTGAGATCAATCAGCTACTAGGAACTGGACATGCATTGGCAGGTTGAATGGCCTCCTGTCATTCGTAAATGTTCTTATGCGAATGCATTTTTGTTACAGCTTTTTATTTTTTTTACATGTAAAGCAAAGGGGGCTCAATATAAAGACCTGATCATTTTTTGTTTTGTTTTTGTTTAATTTAATATTTATTGTGTGAAATATGTCCAAGTTTTGTTTTAAATATCATTTCTAAGTTTTGTTTTAAATATGTTTTTTTTTTCATTGCTTTTGTGTAATTTCAGCACTGTGATTAAAGCTTGTCACAGGGTAAACACATAATAAGAATATTATGGCAATACAAGGGTTAATATCAGTGGCTGAAAACAAGTTTGAGTTTTGTTGTTGTAGTTGTTTTGTCTGCAAAGTGTATAGTGTTTCTACCACCCACAAGCTTGTAGATTGCAGGTTGATTTGTGTCCTTCATTCCAGGTCATTACCCCATCCTCACTGGTTTGAAAGTGTTTGATAATGGGAAGTAAATTTGACAGACTGGGAGGTACAATAGTTGGCATGAGTCTGCCTCTTATGGTTTTATTTAGGTGAAAGTGGAATGTCTATGTTTTTCACCACATGCAGAGAACTGAAAGAAAATAAGAAATAGAGAAATTGCTGCAGAACAATATTTTTCAGGAATGCCCCCTGCTGAGGTCTCGTCCTGAAACGCATATCCAGGATGAAGGTGGGGGGGTTGATTGGCACATACAGAGATATGTTCCCCTGATAGCTTGTGAATTACTCTCTAAAAGCATTGTGGTTTATTGAAAAATAATCTGTTGATTGCCTTGACTCTACATTTGAGAATCTGGCTAGTTTTAATTTGAGAATAAATAATTCTACATTTATAAAGCGCTTTAACAAAAATGTATCCAATGTTTGTCTATCTAAAGGTATTTATTGTAGAAAGAGATAAGATAGTTACCCAAGTGCCATAGCAAAGTGTGATAAACCACACTGAAAGCATGAATAGGTAATCATTGTAAAGCACAGAGAGGTATGGTAAGGCAAATTTAAAAACGCAGCCAAACATGGCAAACTATGATGGGTAACTGTGGCAGGATGGCTTGGTGGTGACGTCACAGACCAGGACTGCAGGTTGAAGCACTGAGAAGCGTATTTACTAAGTAATGAAATAAAATGTTTAAACAAAACAAACACTGAACAAAAACAAAACGGCACGGCGGCCAAAATAAACAGACAAACACTTCTTAACAAGTATCGTGCTGGTGTAGAACCAGCCGTGTAGCAATTGTTATTTATATATTCCTCTCTCTCTCTCTTGTTCTTACTCCCTGAACACCCACCCCGACTGAGAGGTTCCTGCCTCTTATGCAGCTGTGCCTGAGGTCGATTGTTTGTCAGTCATTCAATCGGGCTCAGGCATGTGAATTGATTTGACAGTGCAAAAAATAAAATACATTAAAAACAAATACAAAATAGTACAAAATGCGCACAGGGGCGGGGTGTACCCGTCACAGTAACACTTTACATTAAGTGTCTCTAAATACATGTGTACTTACACATAATTACAATGTTATTATGCATAGTTTTATGTACTTAATGTGTCAATCCTTTTGCACTATATCACTATATCAATGCCTAACTCTAACCCTAACTCAATGCCTAACCCTAACCCTAATCCAATGCCTACCCCTAACCCTAACCCAATGCCTAACCCTAACCCTAACTCAATGCCTAACCCTAACCCTAACCCAATGCCTACCCCTAACCCTAACCCAATGCCTACCCCTAACCCTTTTCTGATACTATTGTGTACATATATATATATATATATATATATATATATATATATATATATATATATATATATATATATATATATCATGCAAAAAGATTGACACATTAAGTACACTGTAACTATAGCATAATAGCATTGTAATTATGTGTAAGTCCACATGTATTTACTACTTTGTTTAAGCCACAGGAATTAGACACAGTGTAAAGTGTTATCCTATGGTAAATGCTTAGTAGAACAATGGGAAAAGCATGGGAAAATGACAAATTTACTGGGTGCATTTACAGTGGTTAATTTTTATAAGGGTCTTACAGGCAACAGATCCCTGTCTCTTGAAATTGCAGCATTAAAGTACGGTATCTGCAATGAGTGATCAATACTTTTTCTTCACTAACAGCTTCAAATAAAATACCATTAAAAATGCACCTTTACCATGATGTTTGCATGTTTTACACAGGAAAATGGGAGATCTACAAAAGCAATATACATATTTCCCATATATAGGGGAAAGATTTACTGAAAGGATTTTGTTAGAGCTCCTGTATGGGGTTAAAACAACAGGTAATTCCCCAGTTGCAAACTGCTATAAAATGTTTTAAAACACGGTAATGTATAAATAAAAGTCCATTTAGTATTTCTGCTTGTTTTCTTTTTAATTGTGCACAATCAGTGACCTTGCACAGAACAGATGAATCGCGTTCCACACAGCAATGCATTTTAATGAAGTTGGAATTTTCATGACTACAACAGGGAAATAATGGGTTAGTCCCAATCCAATAGACCATTACATCTTACCCTTGTTTTGTCGTCTGTCACCCAGTCGTAACAGAACACAGAACACAGAACACTGGTGGCTAACAAAACCTCAAAATGACTATAGAAGCAACTACAGCATACAGTGCTCAATAAACTCAATAAACTAATACACTAAACTAGTTATTACCACATTTAAATACCAGGAACACAGCATAATGGGTCAACTGGGAAATATTTTTCGAGCAGATGTTATGAGTTAGTGCCTATTTTTTTTTCTGTCATATGGTGGTATTTACAGTACGTGGTCAAAGCAGCGCATCTCTACCCAGACAGGGCAATTAATTCAAACTTAATGACACATATCATATGTCAATCAAATCTACAGCTGTGGCCAAAAGCTTTGCATCACCTAGAATTTTAGGACTGAGACATAATAATTTTTTTTTTTTTTTAAAACTACATTAACACAATTTAGATATTTTATTTAACACCATTTAATCAAAGAAACGACAACATTATATTGCAGAAGTCTACCAGAAACCATAATAGCAGTACAGTATTTCATGTTAGAATTCCAAATGTCATATTTTTCAATTTTTGTAAAATTTACAATTTATGTAATTCAATATGTTAACGGAACATTATTTAGCAGGTTTCATTGCACTTTATGAAGCAACATTAGTTCATTCTATAGGGTGCTGGAAAACTTTTGGCCACAGGTGTAATTACCCCCCATAATTATCAAAATTGATTCTTGAATCACCTATTGTTTTTTTTTTTGTTGTTTTGTTTTTGTAATATAGAAAAAACTTGTTGAGGAGCACCGAACCGAGCAGTTACGGTAATTCAACCAAAATAACACATATCATGTAGAGGGGTCGACACAGTCATGTTACACGACGGACACCTTACAAAATACTGACCTCAAGGAAATGATCATATATCATGTCCCTTAGAATTACATATATGGAATTATATGTATAAAATAAACATACTTCTTAATGTGAGAGCATTACTGATGCACTGTGACTTAAACCACACAAGATTTGCATATATTTTTGTACGACATTTTGCAAGTTAAAGATAATTACACAGACAGTTAATTACACAGACAAAAAAAGAATGTGTACCTCCTCACCACCACCTCAGCACTTGGACAGCTCCGTGTCAGTTTCAGAACTCTTTTCACACACTCTAATTAGGACAGCACCTCCTTCGTCCTCCTGGGTCACCAACCCTTCTTGAAATGAACAGCAAGTTTTTATACACAGTTTAAGGACTGGGGAGCCCATTTACACCCAACATTCTTGGGATTACACCCAACAGTCAGGGAGGCAGATTAATCGATTAATCACACATAATTGAATGTAATTAATTGATTAATCTTTTCTACCTGAGTGCAGTATCAAAAAAACAGTGTATGAAAAATGGCAGTGGGTCCTTCTAAGACCTTGGCAAAAGGGCATCTGGAAGGTATACCCATTATTCACAATATCTCAGAATGAAGAAAAAAAGACTGCATCTTATAACATTTGCTCATCTGTGTTTTCCTTTCACAGCAGTACTAGAAGTTTATCTTATCATAGTCTTAAGGAAGATGATTGAATGTGTTTTTATTCAATGTAGTTCTTTCAAATAGTATCAGAAAATGAGCAGCTATATTGTACTTTTTCTTCAGTGAACTATAATAAAACAGCACTCAATAAATGACATTTCTCTTCAATAACATAAATAAAATAGCACTCAATAAATGACATTTCTCTTCAATAACATAAATAAAATAGCACTTAAGTTTATTTTATACCAAAAAACGGATCAGTTAAATACAATATTCTAGGCTGTAGTGCAGCTGGTAATTTACAGCACACTCTTGATGCATGTTTAATATATATATTTTTTTTTACATGACATTTGGCTGAAGGAAATGCAAGCAGGCAGTACAGCTCAAAAGAAAATGTCAGATTACGTCACTAAAAGTGATTGCTTGTAATTATCTTTCAATACAATTTCATATCACCGGCAAACAGGTGTGATTAACCAATTAATCGACTGTAGATTGGGTGATTAATTGCCCAATAGAAAATGTCAACATTAAAACCCCTATTGAAAACATGTATTTTCTGAAAGCCCCTACTACTCTCTGGCAGTTGAAAGGTCATTTGGTAACATGGTTCGAATGGAACGAGGAAGGCTGTTCAGTCCCTGCACTTAGGATTTTCCAGACAAGCTCAAAGCCAGTTAGAGGCATTTAGAGAAGAATGATAATCTCTCAATATGGGAGCAACAGAATCACTCAGAATGATTGAAAATACCCTAAATACACAAGCAATTAAAATGACATGGATGCCATCTACTCTTTTACTTTAAACAGACACTCAGTCATAGCTTGAGTATAGTGCCCTTGTTGTACAAATATATGTGTGCCACACAGGATATTTTCTATAGGTAGAAACACAGACAGGTAAGAGTATTGCACACACATAAGGCTGTGTCAACATGATTGAATATATAAGAACTAGTTTTGCTTGTACACAAACCCATATGCCTGCTCCCTTTCTGGTGTATAATTAACATCTTTCGTTTGACCTTCATTTAAGACCATTTCTTACCCTTTTGTCTCTGTAGCTACTGCAAGAATATCTAACTCTTAACTTAAAGAAAATTGGCTTTTTGCAGGAAACATATGCAACAACTGTAAGGAAGTGGATGGGTGCTGGAGTAACAGGTGTGAGTCATCATTTTTTGTAATATATATATGTATAATATACATCTTAATAAGTTAACTTTGCAGAGAAAGTAAAATATATATCTTTACAATTTGTACAAACATTCTACCTCATTATTTTAAGTCACTGAAAAATATTCTCTCAGGATGATGTCATTAGTAACTGGGTCAATATGTAACATACTGTACTGTACTGGACTGCATTGCCTTGCAGAGCTGTGTGCAGGACTGAGCTGCACAATCCTGCAGCTGTGCTTTCCTGCATGAAGGAATGCTCCCCTGCTTGCAGCCCCACTCCCCATTCTGGACTACTTGGGGAAGAAAGAGAGTCAGGTACATAGGAGCTTTACTTCTAAACAGATTGTATTTTGTTGTGATTCTACAGTAGTTATAGCCTATAGCCTTGATACAGTTATTCTTGTGTTCCACCACGCCACCTATAAAACCTGGAACTGGCGTATCCAAACATAATACATCTAACTGGCTGCTTGTAAAACACGGAAAGGACTTTTCCTAATGTATTAACTACATTACAGCGCTGACCCCTACCAAGCTTGGGGAAAGGCTCCCCGGGGATCATTGAGCGAACCTGGCAGGAGCTAGGTCACAGGGACAGATAACAGCTTACTGATTGGCCAGGATTTGACTGTCAATTAGATGTGTTAGGACCACAGCTGTAAGCCAAGATGGCTGAGTGCACATCATTGTGTTTTAGGAGATGCTAATTAGAACCTGTACATTTATTTTTTAACAAATGGTATAAGCAGTGGCAGCAGAAGCTTTTTACAATTGGGGGGGCGGAGCTTACTCAGTGCTATTTTTTGTGTTCTTATTATTATTATTTATTATTTATTTCTTAGCAGACGCCCTTATCCAGGGCGACTTACAATCGTAAGCAAAAATACATTTCAAGAATCACAGTATAAGTATTAATACAAATAAGAGCAAGATAAAATACAATCACTTCGGTTCTAGCAAGCACAAGTATATGACAAAATACGATTCAATAACGAAGCAGATAACAGTGTCAGTGATAGTTACATCAGGATATAATTAAATACAAAATACTACAGATTAAATGACACTTGACAGACTACAGTACTCTAAAGTACAGTGTTATAGCAGTAAAATAGGGAGCAGATAAGAGCAAGTAAAGTGCATTTAAGGAAGAGTGATGTGTGTCCAGATGGAAAAGAGGAGTTTCTACAGGTGCTGTCTGAAGAGCACAATTCATGAGCTAATATTGAAAATAATAAAGGCTCCACCTAAATCCAGCTTAATTGCGGCCAAAAAATGAAAAAAATCGCAGAAATGTAGTTCTAATGCCTTAATTATTAAGGTAATTAAAAAAGCAGCTTTTCATTTTCTTATTTCATAATATAATAATGAAATTGCAGTAACGTGAAATAAGTTGCATTCTTTTTTAATGCCAATTTTATATAGATGTATAAGCAAAACTCTTTTACAGCAAATCGTTTACAAAAAATCCAGTCCAGCAAGAGTATTTAGTAAATAAAGTTGGAACACAAAAGCGAGACATACCTGTATATTTACAGTTCACATTTCATAAACAATTTTCTTTTAAGAAAACTTTACTTACATGTTTTCAATTAAGAAAATATACAATTTCAATAGTTTGTTTAAAAATACAGTACTAATATGAATTACATGCAGTATTTCTATGTTGTTCGTATTTAAACTTTTATAACATCTTTCATTAAATAGATTGAAGAGCTCACTACTCAAAAGTGTGTGCTGAGTTGGAGTCCTGTCTGTCTTCTTTGACTTTGGTTTACGTGGATCTGTTTTTGCTGCCCTGCTAATGGCTGAAATCCACTTGTCCCTCTTGTCTGGCTCAGCAGACATCAGGGCAAAGCTGTTCTCCTCTTCTGTTGGTGCACCCAACAACACAACACACATCTGGCATTGTAAAATTGAAAGTTTAACCACCACGCTTAGTTAAGTTGCTTTTGCCCGCCCTTTTTGACCACCAGTATGGCTGTGTCGTGCTGTAATGACATCACATGAAAAACCTCAGTTCAGAGGATCTGTACTAACAGAGATTTTCTTTCATCAAGCAGAAAAATACATAAAATAATACTGTATTTACATATTCTTCAGGCTAAAGAAAATCTTTGATCCATTTTTAATATACAGATATACCTCTTACATGCCATAAAGAGACTCAAAGTTGGGGGGGGGGTCAGAAACATACCCTCCTCTCTCAACTTTTTTATTGGGGGAGCGAGTGCCCCCCCTGCCCCCGTGGTTCTGCCGCCAGTGGGAATTAGCACCATATTGAATACAACAACTGTATAGGAATTTATCAGGCAGTAATTTCAGCAACAGCAGTTCATTTTAATTACTATTTAAACATTTTGATTGTACAATTACAACAATTCTACCTTTCTGAGGATAAGTCAAGTTGTAAAGCTTCATATTAATAGAGGTGCATATTGCTAAAAAGACATAAAACAAGTATTTTGGAAAAAGTAAATGCGAACACACACAGGTAGGGCTTGAAGTTTTCAGGTTTTGTATCTTTGTTTTTTACCTTCATATCTTGCCTGCACCTAATTCTGGTCCCCTTAATTTTATTTCAAACAGAGCTGACAAATTACGTGAATTGTTCATCCTGATCCTTCTTTGAACTCGCATTTCATTTTTGCAGTCGCCTAATTTAACAAATTTAATTTGTGCTTTTGTTATTTTCCCCACTAGTTTAACAGTGATGTCCTGACAGTTATTTTATTTATTTATTTTTTTAAGCATAAAAATGAATGCCCATTGCGGAGTGTACACTGATAGCAAGTCCTTCAGGCGCCAGTATTTCACCAAACATACCACAAAGCATTTTGGGATATTGGAGGATCGCAAAAAATGTAGTACGGTATTATAGCATCCACACTTCTGATAAACTCCACTACCTGATGTGATCGAATTAGAACCGGACTCGAGACTACCTCCTGAGGTGGTCTCGAGTCTGGTTCTTGAGTAAACTATTAAATGCTGTGTAATGTGAATGCAAACTATATTCAGCACTTTTAAGCTGGTTTAAAGGCATAGTGTGGACAGGGCCTATGCCTCTGGATCATTTCAAAGGGTCACAGGTGACTTGATAAAGGAGGTTAACAATTATATCAGTATCCTACTTAATCAGGAGCAGCTGTAAAATATTAAAAGGGAGTTTTATGATATTGCTGGATTTCCAAGGGTAATGGCAGCCATCGATTGCATACACGTTGCACTCAAATCCCTGCTGCACCATGCATATACATACTGTATGTGAAGGTGTTGCATTCACTAAACGTGCAGGTGATTTGGGATGCATCCTATAACTAACGCCCTGTGAAAATCAGATCTTTTTTTTTTTTTAATTCACGGCAGTGTCACGGGTAAAGTATCGTATTTTGCGGCATGTGCACGGAACTATTTTATAAATTATGTGTACAGATTATTATAATTTTTTTAAACAGCAGATAGAGAGATAAAATCACTGACATCATCAAAATGAACGTCAAAGTTATTCAAGCACTTCATTTGGTGTTGTAATTAACAGCCTGCATCTAAAGTGGATCTGCAAGGACAGCTTTCACTTCTATGTCAGATGCACGTCCACTATTTAGGTCTTGCAATACAAATACAATGTGTAACCCATACTGATCATGTGCATCAGTCGACTCGTCAGTGTGACCACTGACAAGCAACCAGACTGTTTTATCAATTCCATAATCTCCTGCTTGTGATACTCGGCAACTTTAGGCAAGTATTCACGTCTCAGCTGGGCTGATGAAGGAATCTCTCCACCTTTTGCTACACTCAGTCTGAAGAATTTATGTAACATTTTGGTTGTCCAATTTTTCAAGAGGGACATTTGCGCAAACAAACGCCTCTGTCAGGTCAAAAAATAACGTGTTTCATGCTTCATGGTTTTCAGTGGACGTTTGGAACATGGAAGTCACCGTTTTTTGTTTCTTTGCAAGTAAAGCAGTCGCGGTACTGCTCTGGATTTATCTTTTCGGTGAATCTAAATGCCTGTCAATAGACGATTTTCGGTAGTGATCTACAGTAACGTTGCAGGATGTACAGAAGAGCTTACCTCCATCGCTGTGTAGAACTCCTGCTGGATACTACTTTACGCGATCTGATGCAGACACATTTTTTTGCATTTTTAGAGACATCCGTATTCTTGTTTACAGTGTGTAGTATTTTAATTTCCTGCCTAGATTGCATATAGTCATATCATAATCACTGCATAGCACTGTGTGCATGGCAAATATGAAATAATTCATTTTTATTTCTTAAGAATTTTGTAAAAATCGTGGTATTGGGTTAATTTCACGATTTTCACGCAGTCCGTGAAATGACGATTTACACAGGCCCTTACCTATAACATGTATAATAACAACTACAAACACAAAAGGCACTTCAAAACGTATTTATTTATAGCCTATAATCGTACATACTAAAATACAAGCAAAAGTAAATTCCAACCAAACCTACATAGCCTTTTCTTTTTAACCCAAAAAAGATTATAAAATTCACATTAAAAGAGCTGTATATAATAAGCTGTGGCAAAATATCTCCTGAATGAGGCTAAATGACTAGTGGGATTTTATTATTATTATTATTATTATTATTATTATTATTATTATTATTATTATTATTATTAAAAATCAATTTTTACCCACACGCCAGATAATCGTAAATCAGCATTTTCATAAGTGTTCTAAATAAATGTACATTTTGGAGGACTAAATGCACAATTTTAAATGAAGTTTAAAATAGATATTCCTGTTATTTTTTTATTTCAATGTGGTTGCTGCTCGCAGGTGGGAAAGCTTTTCTTGTAAACTGTTCAATGATACACTATTTTTTTAAGTTTCAATTTTACTTTATGTTTACAAACATTCAATCTGATTTGACATGACCCTGGGAATATGCTACCAGGGATGCTTTGTTTTTGTTCACAAAAACTCCCATTTCCAGTTTATATTATTTGTGTTTCTTCATTTTGAAAACTCACTCCAAAGTACTGTCCTCACCACCATGTGTTCCAATAAGGATTCTTCCATAGACCTGTAGACTCTGCGTCACATGCTCACATCCACATGTATTAACATTTACCAACGGTAGACAGCTTTAATGTCCCTTGAAAGAGTTTGAAAGCAGTATTTAAGTCACTCATTTAAGTGCTGTTATTGTGGTAATGGTTGCTCCCGTGTTAGCAAAACATACACCCGAGATTAAATAAAATGCCAATAGGAAAGTAAAGGGAATACACACTTTATTTCTATGCAATATGTATAATGTTTAAGGCTGAACATTTTGAGTGCCAAATACAACTAAGAGGATCTATGACAACAAACATATTGAAATCCTTTTAAATTAAAAACATCTTAATACCAAATGTTACACATTTGAATTTATTTCTAAATATCCGGACAGGGAGCAGTCACCTTACAATTTAAACATTGTTAGTCTAAAAGCAAACAACCATATATTGCAGTTCCAGACCTACAGTTTATAAAAGTGTTTTTTTTTCTACCAACAAGACGAAACAAATCTAAATAGTGATTTTTCCCCCCTGTTTCTCCTCATCTTCGCAGACCAGCTTTGCAGAGTACTGGCATTTCGATCTGTCAGAGAAAAACAAACCCGTTGTATTCATGTGCTTATATACATATTTGTTGTTGTTGCTGGGTGAGATTGACGGACGGAATAGGCTTTATGTAAATAGTTAGCTGCATGACAGCGCAGCATGATACAAGACATGGGTCATTTTACAAACCTGAAAACACTGTGATGTTTAAAAAAGAATAACATTAACCCTCACATATTTGACATTGCCATTAGTTTAGCTTTTTGGTTACTTACTGAATTAATCTTCCTTTTTAGCTTGGGCCTAGAATGAAAAAAAAAGCACCATGACTATGAAATCTATCAAGTAGGTTTGTAAAGATACTGTCTGATATCCTGTTATGTTAGATCTGTATTTAAAGGTTTTAATGTTGGTCTATAACATAGACTTGTTGTAGTCGTAACACAATGAACAGAATGTAAGCACAAGAATGTGTATCCTCTTACATCTTCACTCGGTTGCACAGGCTGGGCTGGTTCCTGTAGCATCCCAACAGAAGGGTCAACCTGCCAAAACAAGAAATAATGTATTGTGGTTTAATAAAAGGTACAGCATGTCTGTTGCTTTATTAGATCCTGATCTTACCTTACTTGTGCTGAGAGGTCGGCTGTGTGTTTGCGATGGATGGAAAAGCCTACAGCTCTAGCCAAAAGTTTTGCATCAGCCAAGTTGAAACTGAATAATGTTACATTAACATCTTGGATTACACTCAATCCTAAATTCTAGGTGATGCAAAGCTTCTGGCCATAGCTGTAGAGTTCCTAGTCCTAGTCGGAGTTTTAAAGGATCCCAATGATTCAGCATCAACAGCATGGCTAAGTAACCCATTCCATGCCCTCACCACGCTGTGAAGTGTCTCCTACTCTCTGTCCTGAGTCTGTCTCCACCTTATTTCCAACTGCATTCCCTGGTCGTGATTTCTGTGCTGCGCTTAAAGTATGGGCTAGCTTTGTCAACTCCTTTTAAAATATTAAAGGGTTCACTGAATTATTCCTCATTCCTTTGTTATAGGCTTAACAGATTTAGATCAACCTGTGTATTATGAAGAACTCTTTTTGTTGTGTTAAGAAAAAGGGACACACAAGCTTAAGAAAAACAAGGCGTTGATTCATCATTATCTTACATTTGTGTCCTGCTGAGATGGCTGTTGTGGCATTGCTGGGGGCATTTTTCCAAATGGGAAGTTCTGCAAAGAAAAACAATAGTCTGGTCGGGTACAACATGCTTTTATCAAGCGATATGTAAAGATGTGCTTCGATTCTGGAAGTTATCTGATTGAATGTGACTGACTGGTGGCCATCCATGACTATTTCTAAGGGTTCTCATTCTGAAAACGGGGACCCTTATGCACTGATGGTGTCTGTCTGTCCATCTGTCACATGGTGAACACGATAACAGCTTTGATTTTGCATACAGGCCTCCTATAGACGGATTGCATTTGGCTGTAATCTGATAAATTTACACTTATACACATATTTGTAACCTTTCAGGTACTGTGCAATATTACAGGATCACAAGGATGTAATGCACTGCTTTAAGTAGACCTTACATTGAAAATCCACAGTAAAACTTTGATTCCTAAAAAGGGGCAGCAGTGTGGAGTAGTGGTTAGGGCTCTGGACTCTTGACCGGAGGGTCGTGGGTTCAATCCCAGATGGGGGACACTGCTGCTGTACCCTTGAGCAAGGTACTTTACCTAGATTGCTCCAGTAAAAACCCAATTGTATAAATGGGTAATTGTATGTAAAAATAATGTGATATCTTGTAACAATTGTAAGTCACCCTGGATAAGGGCGTCTGTTAAGAAATAAATAAATAAATAAAAAGATATAGAAGAATCTGCAATAAATCATTTAAATACAATTTACACATGACTTGGAAAATTTGAGGGAAAAAAACAACAATTGTGTTAAATAAAACTAGTTAGTGTCAAGCGAACCATAGGGCATGTTTCAGGGGTGTATGAGTAATGCACAATAAAAAAAGAAAGTATGCATCAATAAGGCAGGGAATGCAGCAATCAAAGTAACCTCCCTGGGGATAGTGGGGTGTTAAAAATGACGATCACAAATACAATCAAATCCTCATTCCTGGGATATACAAAATGATCGTAATTCCCAGCATTAACTCATACCTTTCTCCAGTGTTGGGGATGTGAGTTTGGTTTGGGTAGCAAAACAGTAAATCTGGCATCTTCACAGACATTGCCAAAGATAGATGGGATAGGGACTGACTGATGGGATAGGAACTGACTGATGGGATAGGGACTGACTGATGCCTGTCACTGTCTTGTAAAAATGAACCATTGTCAAAGACATGCATGTCAGATTTAGATAGAGGTCAGCTGTCGTGTTTATACAGCAGGATGTATGCAGCATTGAGTTATTGATCCAGATCTTTTCCACATGTTAGACACATGTAGTCTCATCCAAATCAATGCTGTTGTATATCATAATACAATACTCTATGGAGGCCTTCTCGTGATTACTTTTTTTATTTGATTGTAAAAATATCCAATATGATAAGAAGCTTTAAACATGTTTAACACTAAAGATTAAACCTTTAGCAAACTAAACAAGATCGAACATCCGTAGCATGAAGATAAGGCTATATTCCTCAGGCATCCAGAAACTTTATTCTAGTTTAAGATCAATCTGATTTGATTGATCCTTTTTCATTTGCACTGTTGTAGATTTGTTAAAATGAAGTCTTTATTTGGGATTGTTTAATTGTAAACTTAAATAGCATAACAAAATATTTTAAAAGTAAAGTAGTTGATTCTGTATCTTCCAAACTACCATTTTATGCAGGTATATTTTTATTTAACAACAAGACATTCAGACAGATTCTTGTAGCCTTACCGGTTGCTGGTCTCCAAATCCAAATGGGTAGAGCTGTAACAACAGAAGACATGAGTAAGGTTTGCTGTTAGTTTCCATTGCTCTGCATCATTCAGTATTAGACTCATAAATTCTTGAGAACACCTTTTGACCTGTATCGCATACAAAGACTATTAACATTAAATTGTTAATATTACAATATATAGTAGACCGTGATATTGATGTGATACAGCCATCAAAGGACAAGGGTGTATAAAATGATAATTTAGCCTACAAGTGACACCAAATAATGACATATTTATTGTAAAAGTAAAACAACAAAAACAAAAAAATAAAAAAGTCAACTAAAAAGAAAACATTTAACAAAATGTCCAGTACATCGTGTCCGTCACCTTCTGCCACTCACACAATAACATGCATTTTGTTTTTTTGTTTTCTTCAATGGTGACGGTTGGGGTTGCAAACTTGTGACATGTGCACGGGTGGGGGGACCCCCATTTTTTTATTATTATTATTATTATTATTATTATTATTATTATTATTATTATTATTATTATTATTATTTATTTCTTAGCAGACGCCCTTATCCAGGGCAACTTACAATCGTAAGCAAATACATTAAGTGTTACACTACTGGAAAATAAACAGGCTTCCCTGAATAGGCGCGTTCGCAGTTTACACTGCAATTTTAATTAATACAAAAATACGTTATCTCAGATTGAATCGATTACGTATCTACTGTTTAAGAAAATATTTAAGCTGAAATTAATCAATTCCTTAAATGTTCTGACCCCACATGCAGTGGAAAATAGGGGTTCAGGTGTTTTTTGTCATTACGAGATGTGATCAATATAAAGATGATGTTGTTTAAAGATGGCGCTCACATTTTTAGATGGCTGCAGAGTAGGAAAAATGACCTTAAAATTGCACAAGTGGCCCTACATGGAAACAATGAGAGTGTGGCAATAGACACGGTCATTACTTCAATATACCCAATGCTAGTTCCATTAAAGGTGAAACAACTTCTGTAGTAAATATTACATTTTTTGTCCTTCGCTCGTACACAAATTCCCATGTTTGGACCCTCTCCGTTAGAGAACAACAACAGCTAGTGAACGTCTTCACAGTCTTGCTTCCAGAATTGCTGCTGACATTTAGTTCCCCCTTTAGAACAAAAAATCTCAGTAGGATTTAGTTTAAATTTTTTTCCCAGTGAAACTGCAGACTACGTATAAATAAACTTGAAAAACGTACAATTTCTATACTGCGTTGACCCGCTGGTTGTGGCACCTTGTGTTTAATGAATCCCTGGGATGGGAAGATCTGTAAGAAACACAGATGAGACCAGGTTAGAATAATGCTCTGGAGTCCAGGGTTCAATTCCAAGCCATGCTCATCTTCTCACAATTTTAATCAGACCATACATCAAACATGGTACCATGGGTTTCTGAATAGATATAACATAGTTGTATAATGCTAATGTGTGTTTAATAAAGAAAACAGCAGACTTACAGATCCTGTTTGCTGAAGGTGTCCTAAAGACCCTGGGTAGCCATATGGAACCAGCTGGATAACAAAAACCATTATGTTAGAATTGATTTTTTAATTATGTACCCTGCTATAATTCCTCAATACTGTTATCAAAAGAAAGCCATATTAACACTGATTCAATGCTGTTCAAAGGATCATCCTTTTCATTTCAGTGTATTAACCATGGTGATATCTAATGACATTGTCACAGTTCTCTTTAAACCTATTTGTTAGTTGTTTTCACTTTTTAAATGAACTTGAAGACATTGGAAAATAATCTAGTTGAAATGTTTGTCATTGCATTTCTTTTAGTATTACTTAATGTAGCACTATCAACTGCTTAATAGTTATGGATAACCGATAAGCTATCGCATTCAAGGGTGTGTGTTGCGTGGCAATATCCCACGACATTACACACCCTGCCATGCCACGTCATCTGTTATCTGGTACCAAAATACTGTTGAAAGACTACAGTAGGTACTGTTGACTCAAGGAGGGCCACGACTGATCAATGTTGGATTGCAACTAGTTTACAAATAGAGCAACTATGTCTACCTGCTCATTTATATGATTACCTTTAGATGTTTCTAACTTTAGACAGTCTCAGTTAGTTATATTAAAGAATGTTCTATGTGTTAGTAATGGCATAAATGGGAACCGCATTTCCCTTTGGATTACAACTCTGAAAATGGTTCTTCTCCCCAAGGTGAAGGTGAGGCTTCAGTCCCCATTGGTAACAGAACAGCCCCTCCTGCTGGTAAAGGGAGGTCTAGGAAACAAATAGACAAGAAAACAGCGCAACATACTGTAACACAGACATTTCTGAGCTCTGTTTGAAAAAAAACAAACGTACGATTTCAATACTGCCAGCTCCTGTGGGTCCTTGTTGCTGAGGAGTCTGTGGCACGGGTGCAGCCGGATTGGTCTTCTACAAGAATAAGCATAGCTTTGATTTATTTTACATAAAATGAATGTCTCAACCTTCTGTACCACAAGGCTCTGGGGTTATTTTAATGATCTAAACATGGCAGATCCTTAAAAACCTGATTTTTATTGTTAATCTTATTTCCGTGTATTTTTGTTGTTGTTAATATTATTAAGTAGGTCAATAGATAATGCGTGGAAAGCCAGAAGTATGAATACAGAGGTAAAGACTGGTGGCATTTAAATACCCCATTGTTTTGTTAAAGTAACTATTAATCACTCAATATGGCTGAATTTTGAAATACCAAAAGACACTTAAATTCAATGCAGTTAGTAAGTGAATTACCACAATACCAATTCTCCATTCACGTCAAACCTGATATGAAAAATAGAATTTAATGTTGCAATTCTGTTCGGAAACTTAGAGATACATTCACATTGGTGTAAATCTGCAGCCCTGCTCGCTATTCTATAGCTGTATCGCATTCCTACAGAACTATTCCTACTGAAAATGAACACATGCATTTACAGTAGAGGGGGTCTATGGTATATCTAATGTTAAATAGAATAAGATAGGCCGTACTGGTCCAGATATGAGACAACAACGTTTTTTTGTGATACCTTTTAATTTCATGAGCTGAATACACATATAAGAACATATAGAAAATAAGTTTATTCATCCCATCCAGGATCATCCCTTCCTAGAACACCATTTGTCCCTGTAAGGGGGGGGGGGGGGGGGGGGGGGTCTAATTTAATAGGACAGAATGGACTAATTCCTAGTGTTTTAGATACTTCCCTTGGTGGCTATTCCATGCATTTATAATAAGTTACTCCTACCCCCTGTTCTATACTTACTTTTACTCTATTTACAGTATGCCTTCACATTCTACTCTCTGTTCAAAAGTTGGAGTAGTAACTTGGGTTAACTTAATCTATACCATTTCAGAATTTTTAAACATCAATTTTCATATACTGACGGTACATATTTAGCCTGTCCTATTAAAAGGTTTCACAAAATAAAAAGCGTTGCTGCAATGACATGACCTCAGTTTCACAGGCCCTGATTAACTCTTATCTTGGACTATTGCATGTAGGTAAGGTCTATTACCAGCTGATAATGGTAAATATAATGCTGGTACTGTGCAAAGGAGGAATATGTACTTACGGATACGGTTTGCTGTGGATGTCCAAAAGGATGGCCTGGATATCTGTAAGGATACAGCTGCAAAAAATGTAAATTGGAATATAATTTGCTGAAAACGTGGCTGGATGGCACTGCAGTCTAATTCACTAGCCTTCACCTGTGGAGGCCAGGGTTCAAATCCAACTCTGAAGATGTTGTCTCAATCTATGCCTAAGTGTAGTGGACATGAGTCTAAATCACCCACATACAACTCAGGACTGGGTGGCAGTAGATGTTCATGTCACGATTGAGGTGTGGGCAATCACAATCCTCGTTTAGTTTTTAGGGGCTCACAAAATACCATAAAAAAGTCACAAATGCTTTAGAGTACATATTTGACTGAGGTCTTCATTGCAACACTATGAAACCTCTTAATTATACAACAGGATTTGCCACTTTTAGGATTTAGTCATTTCTGACCAACTGAGTTGACGGCATGGCATGATTGAGTGGGGCGGAGCTATCGGATTAAATAGCAGCAAAATAAATATGCACTGAATTTACAAAATTTACATTACAAATACAAATATGCCCATTTTGCTGTGAAGCTTGAAGTATACTAGGTATTACATTGATTACAATAGTGTCTGCTAATAAAATTCATTTTCAAACCCTCTTTAGAAATCCTATATTCATGTAAAAGACAACATTCCTAATATTACTACTATAGAATTGACAACCAATTAATATTGGGTGTCTATTGCAGTAATATTGTATCTTTATATAGCCTGTGCTCAGCGTACGGTGCTGGCGTTGTGGTGTTGCTGTATTAAGCTACATGAAAAACCTGATCTTTTAGTGTCCTGGGAAAGCATATTAAAATCCCAGGGCACCTTCCTCAAAACCGGGACGATCCAGTGAAAACAGGGACAGGGGATATTATCAGGAGCTTGTTCCCTTTGACTTCCAGTATATTGTGTCTGGGACATTTCAATGCAGTCATTATAAGTGAAGGGGGACATTACCAGCAGTTATATTAAACAGTATTGACTAAAGCTTACAATTTCTATACTGACAGGTCCCATCGGTCCTTGTTGCTGGAGTGTCTGAGATCCTGCTGCTGAAGGGTTCTGCTGGAAGAATACAAGAAAACATTTATTATGCACACTATCACAAACAATTGAGAATGTATTGTGCTCCAGTCAAGTTAAACAGCAATCAATGCACTTTATACACATATGTTAAAACAAGATTTAAAACTATTCATATTCAAAATGTAAAACGGCAATCTATATTTGAGTAGCTCAGTAAATTGATAATATGTTTCAATGGTTGCGGGACAATGTCGGGTAGCCTGCACTGCTATTGCTACCGCACTTGTAATGTGCATGAATAATGAATGAATGAACACAAAAATACATTATTGTTAAGTAGTAAGTAGCTTCAGATTGCATTTTCCTGCTGTCCCTGCACATCTTTATGATGATTGCAATCATGCTGAGTGGTTCTTATTGATTATTACTCAAATATTGTGTTTGTTTGTTTTTTGATAGGTCATCTGAGTTCAGGAGCTGTTCTTCAGTTCTCGCTGTCTGTCATTCAGTAGATATATGTAACATAGACCAACCAGTAAAACAAAAGGAAACTTGATTCAGACCCTTGTAATTACCAAAAAGATCCACAGTAAGTGGATTAAGTCAGTCCTGTGAAGTTACAGACTACACTAGTCTGTTGGCACTGATTTGCCCCCTTTTTCTCAATATGTGCTTGCAAATCTGTTTAATATGGGTTATACACATGGAAACGGTGTTCTTTATGTTCCTTGTGTCTGTACTTAGAGAAGACATGTTTGAGAGCTGTATAGAAGGGGTGCTTTTTAAAAAGTACCTATGATGTGATGACTGAAACCAGAAAATAATGTACAAAGTCATTCGAAACAAGAACAACATTCGTTAAGATAACTGTGATATTTCAGAGCCATTCCAAGCTGCTCTTTAAATTACAAATCTGTAGGCTTACCTGTGTTTGTTGTGGCAGTCCAAAGGTGTGGCCTGGGTACCCATATGGAACTAGCTGCGGTATAGAAAGGGAGATTGTTAGATCACTCAAACATACAAATGACAAGTGTGACTGTGGAATTCAAGGCCAAATCCAATAGTTTCAGCTTAGTCACGTGGGTCAATAATTCCTACTTGTTTTTTTGGGGAGTCAGACACCATTACGTTATAACTGCAGTGAAGTGGAGTGTTACAAAATTCTATTAGTTTAAAAATAATATGCTTTCTGCTCTTTTCTATTTCTAATAGATTTATCGAGTTATATAAATTGTAAGCTCTATTCGTTTTGGTTTGTTTAATACATGATTCATTCAACAGGGTTTGGTATTTACAAAACCTTTCTGTACTGTTAAAAAAAGGTTATGCTTAAGTTTGCAAACACTCACATTTACACAACTGTGAACTCCATATTGGTCACTGTTAAAGTCTGTAAGATTGATTATATCTGAAATCCGTGCCTGCCTTTACTCATTCTAGCTATCCGCATGGCCTGTTCTGCATGGTCTGGCATGTTGTGCCATTGATCTCTCATGTTGCAAATTGACGTTGCAGCGCGATCGAAACCCAAAGGCTCCATTGTAAAGGCAATGGTGAGATTTTTAAAGGAAGAAATTGAAAAAGACTTCTAGTCGAAACATTTCATATTTTTCAATACTGGGTCACTCAATATTTCATAAGACTTTTTTCTTAGTGTAGTCTGAGGGCTGTGTGGAATGTAATCAGACAGGGGTCAGCAACGCTGGACTCTTTGCAAACTCAGTTGTTTACTAACGCTCCAGTGAAAGAGAGGGATCTGTGTTCAATCACTGACCTTGTAAAGTGTTAGGCTTTTAAAAATAAAATGTCAGTAAATACAAAAAACACCTCTAAAGTGAATCTGTAGGAATATTATTAGAAGTCTGTAGAAGAATTTGGGGTATTGAAATAGCCATGATGGGACTTTTGGGTTCCGAAAAGGGCTGTATATTTCATGCATCCACGTATTTTATTTATTTGTATTAGGGTGCCCAGTTTTCACCTGAACCGAACCAACAAATGTTGCCAAGCTACTGGAACCTCTCCGCTTGGTCATGTCAGACCAATAGAGGTCACTGTGGCACACAAACAAAATAAATTTTTACATTTCCCTATCTAGCCAGTAGGAGCACAATGCTTTCCTCAAGATCTGGAACTTGGCGTGACCAGGATTTGAAGCAGCTCCCAATAGCATGACTTTCCCTACACTCCACACAGCAATGGCAACCTTCATTCAAGCATGTATTATAAAATATAGATAACCATCTGTCTGTTTATTCTGTAAACTACTGTAGTCGCTATCTTTTAAAAGGAATACAATATTGTGTACCATTTCGATGCTGGCAGGTCCTGCTGGTGCTTGATGCTGGGGATTCTGGTCTAGAGGAGATTGAGGATTGTAGTGCTGCAAAAATAAAGTAAAAGATAGCAGAGCAGTGAATTGAAAATACAGTCAGTATGTTTACAGCTACCTGCTACTAGACCTCGGTTAACAATTCTAGTACAGAATTTCAATTGAACTGCTATGGCCAAAAGTTTTGCATCACCCTGTAGAATTAACTCATTTTGCTTCAAAAAGTCAAATAAACCCTGCTGTATAAGGTTACATTAACATATCACTTTGTAGTTTTTGACATAAGAAAAACGTGACATTTCGAAATCTAATATGAAGTACCATACTACTATTATGGCTTCTGCTTTTGCAATATCAGTTTGTAGTTTATTTGATTACATCATGTTAAATACAAGATCTAAATTATGTTTGTATAGTTTTTATTTTTAATTGTGTCTCAAACCTAAAATTCTAGGGGATGCAGAACTTGTGATCGTAGCTGACAGATCATAAATGCAATTGTGAGGGCAGCACGTCTGCTGTAATGATATGTTATTAGTTTTGTAACAATACACTAGTGACATGGTACGATACGGAGATGACAAGATGTATCACAATACATTTGATGGTCCGGAATGATGCATAATAAGATCAAATGATCATTTAATAATGGACTGTTTAGTTAAATAAATGAGATAGGGAGAGAATACTTATTACGACTATAAAACAGGTAGAATACAAGCTAAATGATGCACATCTCTATTATGATATGATATATCATGTAAAGAACGTATCATGATTCATCAATACACAATTTCCTTTTACACCCCTGTGCTATAAGAAAAATATTTATTAACTAATTTATAATATGTTCAACTCCAGAATCTGTTGATCATTCGCTTCTGTTTAATATAAACCATAAATAATTGGTCTCAGTTGCAACATTTGCCAATGGCTATGGATTGGTACAACTAAGAAGCTACAATAAGACTGCTGTTGGACTGCGGCGCCCCATTCACTTTTGAGTCTCACATTTGTTTGTTGTTTTGGTACATTTTGTAACTTGTTGGAAAAGCACCATACAGACATGCCTCTAAATAAACAAGGCTTGTTATGGGACTTGGAGAAATACACCTACTACTTCATTACTCCATCTACCATTGGGCTTGATAAATCCGTGGGAAGGAAAGATCTGGGAGAGCAAATGGAGAATCAGTTTAAGTTGGTTGTTATAGTATTTTTTTTTAGTAATACAGTACATATACAGTCGTTGGTTTTCTTGCCATGCTTTCCAAGTGAGTAACTGCTTTACTTTTAAGGTAATTTCTTTGGGGTCAAAGCATCTTACTGGCTGCAAAGCACGGCAATCGTTATGGGAAGCAGCTGATTGGTTACTGACAGGAAAGAAGGCCCTGAAGGGGCGGGGACAATTTCTCTCTCCAGCTGGCATGGCTTCGCAAACAGGGATTTTTTGTATCCTAGTGTAGTAGCACATACCATGTGTTTAAAATGCTGAAACGTGTTGCTATCAAATCTGCACATTTAAGACTCATATAGTGAATTAATGTTTTGTTAGTGACAATCCCTTTAAAGCATCCCTGGTCATCAGTTAGCTCCTTAACAAAAGAGGTTGGACAGCTCTGGGTTAAATACAAAAATGTCGACTTACTGATGTTGGTTGCTGTGGGTTTCTGAACGTTTGTTCTGGATAACCATAAGGATACAGCTGCATAATAAAAGGGATTATGTGAGAACATATTTTGCCACCTACTTATTAAATAATGTACGCTGCTACGGTTTCAGAAGGATGTTTTGAAGGCAGAGTCTGCAGCCTAATAGCATGGTATTTCTATCTGGAGTTTAACTCAGCAGTTCTGACAGTAACAGACTAATAGCATGGTATTTCTATCTGGAGTTTAACTCAGCAGTGTCTGGCAATAACAGACTAATAGCATGGTATTTCTATCTGGAGTTTAACTCAGCAGTGTCTGGCAATAACAGACTAATAGCATGGTATTTCTATCTGGAGTTTAACTCAGCAGTGTCTGGCAATAACGCTTCACATTCTACATGAAAATCTATTTGACTGGTGCCTGTTGACTTCATTCTGTCTGCTTTGAGAAGCATGCCTTTTGACAGTCAAGCATGCATGTCATATGTAGAGGTCAGCGGTGGTGTTTATACAGTGGCATGTGTGCAGTGTCAGGTTATTTACTCAATAGTTATTCACAGACCATACATGCACATGCATGTTGTAGACGTGTAGTCTCATCCAAAGTGTGCTTCACATGGTGACCTTTTTATTTGGTTACATAAATTCCCAATATTAAACATGTTTAAAAGAAAGCAGTCTAACATCCAGATGAAATGCTGAGTTTTAACATGTAATTAAAATAAATAAATCACACACGTACAAATTCAATGCTGACAGGCCCGGTGTGTCCATGCAGAGGATTCTGTGCTGGGGAGGAGGGGTGGTTCTGCTTGTAAAAAAGAACACACTAGCTTTCATTCTGCTACAGTGCTTCAAACATCTATTGTATTTCTTCTTATATTAGTATTCTTAACATTTTTCCTTCAAAGCTCATTTCAACTACTTTTTCAAGCTAATTTAGTTTTTTAGTAGTTCTAAATTTAGCACTTTTGAGTGTTTAATGGTTACAGATAAACTGCTGCCTCCTAGTGCCTTTGTTATAACAAGAAAAACTGAATGTACCAGGAAGCAGCCACAACTGTTAAACACTCTGTTGAAAAATAGAGAATATTGTAATTACACTTACTGATACAGGGAGCTGTGGCAGTCCGAAGGCTTGGCCTGGGAATCCATATGGAACAAGCTGCAGAACACGAGGGATTATGTTAGGGTATATTTTGCTACCTACTTATTAAATCAAGTAACCGTGTGAAATGAATTGAACAATAGCTAACCCCAACACGCCTGCAGACCACACGCTGCCCCAGCTTGCAGGCCACACGCTGCCCCAGCCTGCAGACCACATGCTGCCCCCGCCTGCAGACCACACGCTGCCCCCGCCTGCAGAACACACGCTGCCCCTGCCTGCAGACCACACGCTGCCCCAGCCTGCAGACCACACGCTGCCCCCGCCTGCAGAACACACGCTGCCCCTGCCTGCAGACCACACGCTGCCCCAGCCTGCAGACCACACGCTGCCCCAGCCTGCAAACCACACGCTGCCCCAGCCTGCAGACCACACGCTGCCCCCGCCTGCAGACCACACGCTGCCCCAGCCTGCAGACCACACGTTGCCCCAGCCTGCAGACCACACGCTGCCCCAGCCTGCAGACCACACGCTGCCCCAGCCTGCAGACCACACGCTGCCCCAGCCTGCACGCTGCCCCAGCCTGCAGACCACACGCTGCCCCCGCCTGCAGACCACACGCTACCCCCGCCTGCAGACCACACGCTGCCCCAGCCTGCAGACCACACGCTGCCCCCGCCTGCAGACCACACGCTGCCCCCGCCTGCAGGCCACACGCTGCCCCAGCCTGCAAACCACACGCTGCCCCAGCCTGCAGACCACACGCTGCCCCCGCCTGCAAACCACACGCTGCCCCCGCCTGCAGACCACACGCTGCCCCAGCCTGCAGACCACACGCTGCCCCAGCCTGCAGACCACACGCTGCCCCAGCCTGCAGACCACACGCTGCCCCAGCCTGCAGACCACACGCTGCCCCAGCCTGCAGACCACACGCTGCCCCAGCCTGCAGACCACACACTGCCCCCGCCTGCAGACCACACGCTGCCCCAGCATGCAGACCACACACTGCCCCAGCCTGCACGCTGCCCCAGCCTGCAAACCACACGCTGCCCCAGCCTGCAGACCACACGCTGCCCCAGCCTGCAGACCACACGCTGCCCCAGCCTGCATATACATCTGAAGCATTGTGTTCCACTGTCATAGAAGTGGTTTGAGTCAAGATTCAGTGACTTTAGTAATAGAAAGGTATGGAAACCTCTGTGATTTTAAATGTTTCATTAAATCCTAGGTGCTCTTTTCCAAACATGATTAATTATTTCCCATCGTAGAATTAACCAGTCAACTACAAAGCCAATATACCCAAGATAAAAAAAAAATATAGCAGTTTTAAAAATTCTGTTTTGTTTTTTTTAAAATGCAAAAGACACTGCAAAAGCTTCAGTATATTTGTGCTTATCAAACATGTGCCAACAATGTTTAAACACAACCATGAGTTTATTTGCATCTTGACTGTACCTGTATTACAGCACATTGTATTTGCTATGCTCTGAAAAAAAGGCAAAAAACTTACGATTTCTATACTGGCAGGTTCTGTAGCTCCTTTTTGCTGTGGTGTCTGGAATAATAATAATAATAATAATAATAATAATAATAATAATAATAATAATAATAATAATAATAACAATTTAAGCAAAAATAGTCAAGACAAAAAAGAAAGCTGCACATTATGAAGTTCATTATTATTATTATGAAATACAGGCATTGTGTTGGTTTTAACATATTGAGATCTAACGGCATCTTTTGGGCTAAGATTGAAATATTGTAAAGCTGGGAACTTGTGGTGGAAATGGCATATTATTACGCAGTGTAAGTATAGTTGTAGATTTGTTATTAAATGGTTTTGTATGTACAGTAAAAATCAATAAAACTCAGTAAAAAGGCCACTGTGCAATTACTTAAGGGCACGGTTTTACTGGCCTTGCTTTCTCCCGTTGACAGCATTGTAAACACACCTTCAATGCTCTGCATTTCATGATAATACCAACACCTGCAGTCTGAAACTGATCAAAAACCATTATACATTCCAGGACCACCAACAAGCCTGTAAACCCTTCTGAATGCAGCTCACTGAAAGAAGACCCGTGTAACCTGAAGAGCAGCTGTGTATTCCAAAGTGTGCAGATAACTTGGTAAAAGGAAACTAACATTAATAATATCAAGACAAATATGAAATCATTCAAAAACCAGTTCAATAAAAATGGCTACACTAGCAATCAAAGCCCAATGATTATTTATTCTTTTTTTTTTTAACAAATGGTCACCTCCAGTATAAAGCCCACATTGCTCTTCTACCTTGACAGTCTTTAATTTGCTTAATTTTTCAAATCCAATTACATTAAATAACACTATGTAACACAATTTTTGTTCCTGGGTAGTAAGTGTTATTTCCTAATTGCTTATGCCTCAAAAGTATAGAAAATGGCTATTATTCCCCACAAACTTTGCTTTTGTGACCAGGACAGTGATATTTTGAAATTTACCTATTTCCAATGAGAAAACGGGCGAATTTGTGTCTCTTCGTTCACATAAAGTCAGAAAAAAACAACATATGAATCCAAATTAACATGTATTTATACTAAAGTAATACAAAAATGACTACAAAAGATTTAGAAGTGAGTAGTTTTTCGAGATTTACGATTATACTGTAAATCACTTTCACGAATCAGCCCCCAAATGTAGTCTCCCATCATGTTCTCGTTATACTGTCCTTGGTAGTGGCGTTCAAAGTCCAGTATATCCTGGTGGAAGCGCTCGCCTTGCTCCTCCGAGTACGCTCCCATGTTCTCCTTGAATTTATCAAGATGAGCATCAAGGATATGGACTTTGAGGGACATCCTACAGCCCATTGTGCCATAGTTCATAGTCATAGTTCAGAGTCTCAACCAGCTCCACATAGTTTTCGGCCTTGTGATTGCCCAGGAAGCCCCGAACCACTGCGACAAAGCTGTTCCAAGCCGCTTTCTTCTTGGGGAATTCATTGCAATCCAGGATCTTCTTTATCTGTGGTCCGACGAAGACACAGGCTTTGACCTTTGCCTCAGACAGCTTAGGGAAGAAGTCTTGAAGGTACTTGAAGGCTGCCGACTCCTTATCTAGAGCTCTGACAAATTGTTTCATAAGGCCCAATTTGATGTGCAGTGGTGGCATCAGCACCTTCCGGGGGTCCACCAGTGGCTCCCACTTGACGTTGTTCCTCCCCACAGAGAACTCGGTCCGCTGTGGCCAGTCCCGCCTGTGGTAGTGCGCCTTGGTGTCCCTCCTCTCCCAAAGGCAAAGATAGCAGGGAAACTTGGTAAAACCGCCTTGGAGACCAATCAGGAATGCCACCATTTTGAAGTCTCCTATGACCTTGATGCCATCTCAGAAAAATGCAGATATGTATCCACTTAAGTAGCTGGAACTAAACTGAACTGGTGGGCTTAAGGCCCCTGTATTTATACTACTATTTATATTACTGGAAAGTTCTAGAAAGTTCTAGAAGTTACTCCAAGTTTACTCAGCACTGAATCTATCTGGAATGTTCTGGAAAATAGGTAAATTTCAAAATATCACTGCCCTGGTCACAAAAGCAAAGTCTGTGGGGAATAATAGCCATTTTCTATACTTTTGAGGCATAAGCAATTAGGAAATAACACTTACTACCCAGGAACCAAAAAAAAAAAAAAAAATTGTTACACGGTGTAATTAATAAACGCTCCCAGTTTCATTTGTGATATCTGGTATCATTATTCAATGCAAACACATGCACACAAGACACACAATTTAGAAAACGTTATTCAAGTTATTCAAAAGTCATGCACATTTTTTGTTTGTTAAATTATTGAATATTTGTATTGGATTAACTGTTCCGATAAAGCTGTTTTCAGAAGTCATATGACAGTCAAATTGAATCAGGCAGAAATGTATCAAGCTCAGTCAATACTTACTGGTGCTGCAAATGCTGTGCCAAGAAGGCAAAGTAACAAAGCTGTCGACATCATGTTTTCAATGAATCCCTGCAAAACAGGAACATAGTTTTGAAAATAGCCTGTGATACTCAAAGCCAGAACTGTAATTTCCCCAGATAATTTTTTTTTGTAAAAGGAGGCAATACTTGTACACATGATATCATTAAAGTCACTGTAACTAACACAATAATTCCATGCATTTGCCATGCCATGCACATCAATTCATTCATTATGTCTCAAGTATATAATCTTGAAAATAATCTAGGCTTTAGCTGTTTTTTTTTCTTCATTTTAAGATATCTATGTTTGCAAGCCTTGCTTCTGATGATTAAGATATGTCGACTAACCGTCTAATTTCTGTAATAATGTTATATTTTGAAAGCATGCAGTCGTCATCGTAGCTTTCTTGTTATACAAAGCAAATGTGCTTTCGTGGACTACCCTGCGTAAGAGAACATTAGCCCCAGACTGGACTGCAGTGGACTACCCAATGCTCTAGCACACTGTATTGAGAGGCAATCAGAGCTTCTAGAATAGAAGAAGCATAAAAGAGAGTTAGCAAGAGAACCATTTGAAAAGTTTACCTGCGCTGATGCTTGCAGAAGGCAAGTTGTACGCAGAACCTGAAAAAGACGGAATTTAAACCTTGTTCAGCTAAGCCGGCAGCCAATCACTGTCCCTGACATCATTCAAATTACATACCTAGACTTACATCTGAGAATTACAAAATGGTTCGCCCATGTCAAGTCTCCAATTATGTTTAATACCATAGTGTTAGCTTATACCTATGGCAGTACTGTTTTATTTTTCCTTCCACTGTATTTATTTATTACTCCCTAATCTCTGTAAATCGTCTTACTGAAAATTATGGATTTTCAGTTTGCAGCCAATTTTTTTTTCATCTGAAATAGAAACTGTATACAAAATTGTCACCCTGTCATTAAGGTATGTTTCATTATATTTTAACTAATAATTATTTTGAACTTGCAATAGGTTATTATTTCCAAAGACTGGACTGTTAGGTTTACTTATAATAGCAGATACCAAGCACAGTTTTGAGTGCCAACTATGACACAGGCATGGAAATAAATGTTGTTATTTGCTTGTAAGGATGACTGTACAACTCCTTCTCTCACAACAATTGAAACAAACAACTTTACTAGGGAACTGGCTGGTGCAGTGGGTTGATTCAGTAACTTCTCATGTTTTTTTACCCTTGGAGGCCTGAGTCTAAACTCAGGCCACAAGTGAGTTTGGAAGTCTTACATCTCAAATGTTCCTATATGAAAGATGCACACATTTGGTAAGCTTATCTTTATTTTTATTTATTATTATTTTTTTTAATTGTCGAACGCCTTTGAACTTTCTTTCATGAAGGAACGGGGTCTTCTTGAATATACATCTATTCAAGAACTTGAAGCTTTTCCTATTGCCAGTTGTTGTTTTTCCTGTGACTAACATGCTTTCAATGTCAACTGAGTTCCAATTGTACAAAGTGTAACACTGAAATAACTGCAGGGAGAGATCGATTCATTGTCTTCACTAATAGCTTCAACAAAAAGAAAAAAATACAGTTTCAAAAAATGTAATATACCTTTACTCTCAATGTGTGCATCTTTTGCACAGGAAAATGTTAGACATAAAATATTGTGTATCTACATATATCTGTGATGATACAGGGAAGCGGGAATGGGGTCTGTGGGTCTGTCTTGAACATACACATGTCCATCTGTATATATATATATATATATATATATATATATATATATATATATATAAAATATACTTTAAAATGACACCGCATTTGCTTACCAAATGACATCTAGTTCTTAAATACCACTTATGCATATTAATTAGCATTTCTTATTCTGTATTATTCTGTACATACTGTTGATATATGTCAAGGTCATCAACAACATCTTGCAGCTCTAATTTAGAATTTCCAGCCGTGGCAAGGAATATATTTTACTGACATACTTGTTTTGTTAGTTCTATGTACTTTAAACCCAAGTGAACATTTGTCCACATCATGGCAGGGGTTTTATACCCCAGGTATAGGTGTGATTACTTGCAGTCGTGAGGGGGGGTCTTACATTTATAGCTTTTGAACAGGATCTCATCAAAACCGAATCAGCAGAATGAAGAATAAAAACTAATTAAACGAAGGCTGTAAATTCTAACATGTTTCAGATGCTGCACTGCCTAATTAGAATGTATCTGGAGCAGAGGAATTGGATGAATCCGTCGTTGCCCTTGTTCTCTTCCAGACGGGGATGGTACCTCCACCGGCTGCCAGTTTCAAAGGAAACTAAAGAGAACAGGTGTTCAAGATGGCAGACTAATACAGCCTGTAAAGGAGCTGCTTAATACTAAAGGATTACAAAACAAAACTGCAAATATGTTGATAAAAGCATTCTCATAGCGGACCTGTGTTTTCTTTGAACTCTAAAACAGTACAGATTCTTCCTCTGCATCAATCAAAATGTTTATATGTTACACTCTGCTTTTTATAATTAAAATGACTGACTATAACAGGAGTGAATGGCAACACGCTTCTGTTAATTTCACTGTAGTCAAATTTATCAAACTTATATTCACCTCATTATATATACGAACACAAGACATTTTTCAAACGAGAGGCGGCCATCTGACCCAGTATGTTCGTTCGATTCCTAGTAGGTGACTTTGTCAAGTTGGGTCTTAAAGGATCAGCATCAGCAACATGGCTAGTTAACCCATTCCATACTCTCACCACTCTCTGTGTAAATGTGCAAATTTATGTGAATATTGAAACAAAGCAACTTAAAATATGAAAGAAAACAAAACAAAATGTATTCATTGCATTGTTATTTAATATAGACTATTAATAAATACATTTTTTTTTCTTTTTGGTTTATTTTATATTTTAAGGTGCTTTATTTTAAAGTAACTAAAATGCAGCAGTAGTGGTTAGGGCTCATGACTTTTGACCGGAGGGTAGTGGGTTCAATCCCTGGTTGGGGACACTGCTGCTGTACCCTTGAGCAAGGTACTTTACCTAGATTGCTCCAGTAAAAACCCAACTGTATAAATGGGTAATTGTATGTAAAAATAATGTAATATCTTGTAACAATTGTAAGTCGCCCTGGATAAGGGCGTCTGCTAAGAAATAAATAATAATAATAATAATAATAATAATAATAATAATAATAATAATAATAATAATAATAATAATAATAATAATAATAAAAGCCTGTAAATGTTTAAACAGGAAGTTTCACATGCGAACAGCTAGTTGAAACTACGTCAGTGAGAAGCAGGTGTAAAATAACAGACACAAACCGAAGTAAATCAGGAAAAAATGATAATACATCGAGGGTAAGCGCGAAACTTAACCTATTGAGTGTGGTTCAGTGTAAATCAAACGATCAGGAAGTTTGCACTGCTCTCGTGGCTGGGTCATTTTAATTTTGCAATTCACATTATCCCCCAAGGTTGGACATTTAAATCTCGATTACTTGCTCTTTCATCAACAGCAAAAAACTTGGGACTCCTACATCAATATTTCATCAGAAGCTGGGAAAGACATTAAAATTTGGTTTGCTGTCATACAGCATTGTTCTATGATGATTTCATTTCAGCACCGCATGATCTGGCTTTAAACAATCAATGGAAACCGAGTTCTCTCACTTCAAGATTTTTTTATTTGATGAAAAATTGAGACACTCAAATCAACAATAACGTATTCCACATTTTTTTATATATAAATATTTGGTTGCTTTCAGATCTCATTAAATATAACAAATACATTTCTATAACACATGTGAGCTAGTGGTGCCTTTTGATAGATGTATCTGTTTTAGAAAAAGTTATCATCCTTTTAAACACTGAACTGTGCTGGATTTAGAAATACTAAAAGAAAGTGAATAAATTTAGTGACAAACGTTTCGATTAGCAGTCTTTTTAATTTAGTTTTTTAGCTTGCAGAGATGTGAGCGGCGAGTTTATCACATAGGCAAGAATGGAAAAGAGAGGGGAAAAGAAACTAAATAAGCAAATAGCAAAATAAAGATGTAACAATTAGAAAGGTTGGTATAAGAGGGAAATCAAGTAAAACGATGAGAAGGTAGGCTGTAATCGAAGGTAGTGTGAGGTCTTGAGGGGAATACTTTCCAGTAAAGGGCTGTTATTTATTTTTTTTCTGAATGGGCTCTGTTATTAGTTTTCTATATTAGTATATAATAAGTGGCCAGGCAGTGTATTTTTGTACTGTAATCTAATTTAGTGTCTCTGAAGTTTCTCATTTTGTAACATTAACACAGATTCTGCTCAAAATGCTCCCCGATATCTCATGAATACAACAGATACTAAAGATTTAAATAATAAACAAACCCATCCTAAGATGAAATCGATGGAGGTCTGATCTGAGAGACCATGCTGCCAGTACACTGAGATTTACACGACTGCCACAGTAATTGCTGTAATCAATTCCACAGAGTATATTTGGCATTCATGGTAGAATTAAGCATGCATACAAATTGGCAATGCAGACAGACGCATAATCAGAATAAGACTGAAAACTTGGCAAGCCAGTACATTACAAGCACATAATTATAAACACAAGCATGCATGTACAAAGCAAACCAGTCATCTTAAACATGTACCTGTATTTAGAAATATATGGCAAGCCAAATTATCATTTAGAGAGATCTCAAATTGCATTTTAAGATATGTTGAAATATTTAGAGATATCTGTTAAACATTTCGAGATACAGTAGATGCTGGTTATTAGCAACCCTGAGAAAGACAACTTTCGGTTATTAACAACATTTTCCCAGGAACCAATCCCATCACATAAACTTTAAAGTTAATGGAATTCTGATATTAGCAAATGCACACTGCTTATTGACAACTTTATTACTAGTTGCCAGGGCTACAGAGCGCACTTGCATGATTTATGCACATACTTCATGCAGCTTTTATAACACACTGACTTCGTAACTGCATATTTCTGGCAGACTGAGTTAGAATCTTCGCTTTGAAACTGGCTACGAAACGGCACGTAAAATTGAGAAGGATTTACAGCGGTAGGTGGTACATTGTAAAAAGCAGACAACGTTGGAGAATTTCTTATTTTAAAATTGTGTTGTTTAGAATTGATTATAAGTACAACACACATTTTTTATGTTTGCTTTGCTCATTACAAGGCTAATTGTAGTACACTGTTGTGTAGTACTATTTAAGCCTACTCCCTTTTTTTGTTTGTTTTACACATGCGTGAAGTAAACAGTTCTATGTTTGGGCATTCCGTGTTTCTCATCTTAATTTTTTAAAACTGTAACATTTAAAACACATGTATTTCAGTGCCATATTTGTACAACTACAGTATGTACCATTGTTCCATATACTGTAAATACACTTGAAAACGGGGGCTTTTCGCTTATTGTTAACTTTCGGTCAATGCCAACTTTTTGCTGGGAACCGAGAGGTTGTTAATAAGCGGCATCTACTGTATCTCAAATTGAATTACAGATATCTTTAATTGTGCAGTTTTTAAGATATCTAAAATTCCTTTTTAAGATATCTGTAAATCAATTAGAGATATCTAAAAATGAAATAGATATGTACATTTTGTTAACATGGTACACCAAACTGTCATTTAGAGATATCTTAAAATTAAGATTTTAAAGATATCTCTAAACCATTTGAAGAAAATACAGCTGTACCATACACACAACTACGGCTCTCATGCGCTCGCACAGCTTCTTTTTTAAACACTCAAACAAAAAACAACAACTACCCTTAAACGGGATATCTTTGCCAAATCATATATTTAAAACCTTCTTTCCCCTTCAACAGTTGAACTTCATTAAGTTGATATAAATCAGTGTGGATTATAAAGAAATTCCTAAATATATTTACAAAATATACCGATACAAGATACAGGTGTAGCGTTGGTCTATTTGTTTTTGAACACTGTTTCTTTGCTCATCTTTTGGCAAACTGAGTTAATTAAAAACAATAATTAATAACAACTGTCTTTCGTTGTGTGTGATGTCAGTAGCACAGCTTGGCTCTGCAGTGGAAAAACAACCCAAGCTCTCCTTAACCGCACCGTGAGGGCTCGGTACGGCCCTGGCGTGGCTCGGTACGGCCCTGGCGTGGCTCGGTACGGCCCTGGCGTGGCTTGGTACGGCCCTGGCGCGGCTCGGTTGCACAGGGGAAAATAGGTATAAGAGGTAGAGTGTTACAGGGGCCAGGTTAATGGTTACACTCTGACTTGGATCTTAGTCATGATTCTCTATTGAGGCCGCAGTGGTGCTTTCTGAGTCCCCAGGATGTGATGACTGAAAATGATACAAAGTGAATCTAAAGGACAAGAAAAATACATTAGTTAAGAGAACTGATATTTAACACCTTTGCCAAGTTGTTCTTAAGGCAGGATAGGAAATCAAGCTTATGTTCCAGACACCATTGATGGCTGTAGAGGAGAGTAAATAGAGATACACACTCAAACATAATGTTAGTCAAGCATCCCTATAGTCCCGAGTTAGGAGACCTGCAGTCATCCTAGATGATAAACTGTCGACCACTTCATGTCCATCTGTGTCCTTGCTGTGCTGTGCTTTGCTTACAATTGTGTCAACTCCTTTTTGAGCTTTTTAAAGACTTTATTCTCCCCTAATTCTTTATTTGGGCTAAATTAATTAACATCTCTTCTAAGCTAATTCCTTAAGGTCTGAGATTAGTCTGCTTGCTCTTCCTTTTACTCTCTTTTGAACCCTACATTTTGTAAGACTTTATCATTTTTAATATTACATTAAATTTAACATGTTTCTGCCCAGTTCTGCAAGCGGTCAAAATCCTTTTGTATTTCCAGGGTGACTGAAAAGGTGTTGGACACGTTGTACATTCCATGCCCTTGATAATCCACACAGAACAGCATTGCTTACAGGACCATGTGCCTGACTAGATGCAGTAAATGAAAATCAGTTCTGTAAGGTGGACATGTCCATCGCTGTGGTTTTAGTGGATTCTTTCTTCCATTTTATATCAATCTCTAATTCTGGTTTGTATAAGGAAAGATACAAGTCCTGATGATTTTACAATCAGAGGTGGCAACCTTACTGGAGCTCAAAGACTGACACCTGCTGTTGTGTTCAATATGGTTCAGATTCACCCAGGCAGCTGCAAGCAGCATGATACAGAGCATAATACAGACATATCTAAATACTATGAACACACAAGCTTATTCCTGTAGACCAGGGCTTCTCAAACTCAGTCCTGGGGACCCCCTGCGTCTGCTGGTTTTCATTCCAACTATGCTCTCCGTTACTTAAATATACCCTTAATTGAACTAATAATTTGCTTAATTAGACATGTTTACTTGTTTTCAGCTCTTAAAGAGTTGCAGTTCAAGTTACTTATCAAATGTTATAGCTAACTTGAAATATGCAACTGTTCAAGAGCTGAAAACAAGTAAAAAGGTCTAATTAAGCAAATTATCAGTTCAATTAAGGGTCTAGTTAAGTAATTGAGAGCTCGGTTGGAATGAAAACCAGCAGCCACAGGGGGTCCCCAGGACCGAGTTTGAGAATCCCTGCTGTAGACACTCCAATATTACTGATATGGAGGTATTAATATTAATGACTGGAGGTGTGTTTTCTGGCTTTTTAACCCCATTTGGTATCCCTGAGCAGAAATCCCTTCAAGCAAAAGCTTTTAATGAGCAATCTGTTTCACAAGTGCAGTAGAAGCATAAGCAGTGTTCTTTACTAGTGATGCAAACTTCTGTTCTACCTTTGAAAACAAGCAGTGTCTAAATTAAACATGTCATAAAATGAATAAAACAAAGCTGATGAAAATGCATTCAAAGCTACTTACTTACTTATAAAAGCACATTCAGAAATTGGTTGTAGTTGGAGTATTTTAATTTTTAATTTTGTATAGCGTGAAGGTCTAAGAAACAGTAATCTTTGTACCATTTCTGCATGTGATGTAAATTGTTTTCGCAGAAACAATTTATTACAGTTCCCTCCCCGCCAATACATCCAGCTAATACATATTTAATAATATCTAGGGTAAAACATGTACAGCAGGGGTCTGGAGGAAGAAAAAAAATTAATGAGATTGACTTAGCAGGAGGTGTGAAGGATTTATTGAAACTATTAAGAAAGTGATTAGACCAAAGCAGGACATACTTACAGATGAATGTTGAATCTTGAGTGTATTCCTTAACCCTTAGTTTTTATTTTAGAATGGATGTATTTTGTTATGCTTTACAATTTGAAAGGTGATGCACAATAGAACAGGATACTATTTTTTTAAGCGAATCTAGGTCAGCCATTGTTGCTTTTGTTTGCTTGTTTTTCGTTTCTACCACACATTTCTACCTGCTGTACGAAAAGAAAACAGTGTGGCATTTCTATAAGTGACAGATATTGCAGACGGTAATGTTAGTCAGTTCAAAGGGTAAATCAGGCTGACATCCAATTAACCTCAAACGTGGAAGTTGGAATTGCTAATGGGATTAAGCTCCTGGCTGCTCTTTATGTTTAGAAATCTGTGTGACTGCTCAAACTGGATTTGTAGGGAATATCAAAAGGAATCTCCCTGATGCCAAAAAAGCTGGAATGAATGTAAATGAACACTTTTCCGAAAACGAAAGGATTCCGAAAACTGAAAAATAATGAAAAATAACAAATCTACTTTGAATCAAATGTATGTTTGTTAAATCAATGCCTATGTTAAAATGAATCTACAGATGTCAACGAACTCGCTGGAGAAAGAATAAATAAACTTACAGAGATCAACCCCACCCCCAGCCAGTGGCGAAGGAATAGTCGGAGTGCCCGGGGTAACTGACAGGGTCCTTCACATTTATATTTGCAGATGTTCCCTTCATATTCATATCATTGTAGCTACATTTTTATTCTTCCTCGTTTCATCAGGTACTGCTATTCTCTTAATTATGTTTTTTAAAAAAATGGTTGAATTGGGGATATGTAGCAGGGCAGAAGAGCTGAAACTCCATCCCACAAAACTCCGAATTAATTAATTAGTTGTTAATGAGGAGATGCCCACATGCATATAAACATGTCTGTTTGGGGGGGGGGGGGGGGGGGTGAGAGAGAGACGAAAGTAAAACAAAACAGAAAGTAAAAAAAAGAAATCAACAAAAGTACTCTAGCCTGTGTTACATATATCTATAGCAGGCAACTAGAATTGAAGAGAAGCACCCAGTATTTGAGCAATAAGAAATAAAACCAAACAGCATAAAAATTTAAAGGGGACTATAAAAAAACAATAAAACATGAAGCTACTTACTCGTTAATAAAAGTACAAAGAAACTATGATCTCCTACGACCTCTAATTTCTTGCTACAGTAGTTTTATTCCTGTCCACAATGAGCTAGCAGATTTACAGAAATAAAAGCTCTGCTTTTCACAGCTAGACCTGAATTCCTCCCAGCTCAAAATCTCTTTCTCGGCCATTGTCTCTCCCATCATGGAGCAATGCATTGTCTTTACCACCATGGAGCTGCTTGAATGGTGAGTAAGTTTAATCAAAAGCATTTGATTCAGGAACATACAAATCAAAAAGTAGTATAGGATACAACAGCAACAACAGCGGCACTGTGAGTAAACACAGATTTCATGAGATGGGATATGAGCAACAGAACTGCAAGTAAACCTATAGAGGTCTCAGCAGGTGCAACCCAAGCAACAAAATACAAGCATGTTACAAGCTTTAATATACCAAGCAAACGCCTGCCCACTGGGAGTGGAACACCTAGAGGGAATGGAGTCACCTACCTTCACCAATGAACAGAGCTGGCCCCCCTTCATAGGAGGTGTGTTACCGTTCTGTGATGCGGTACCAAAAGTATAGTGCGTCACTTTTACAGAAGTTTGTGGTTTAGATTTAGCTGGTTTGATTGTGTTTTATACATACAGTGGCTCTCAAAAGTATTCACCCCCCTTGGACTTTTCCACATTTTATTGTGTTACAACATGGAATCAAAATGGATTTAATTAGGAGTTTTTGCCACTGATCAACACAAAAAAAGTCCATAATGTCAAAGTGAAAAATAAAATCTACAAATTGTTCTAAATTAATTACAAATACAAAACAGAAAAGAATTGATTGCATAAGCATTCACCCCCTTGAGTCAATATTTGGCAGAGGCACCTTTGGCAGCAATTACAGCCATGAGTCTATTTGGATAAGTCTCGACCAGCTTTGCACATCTGGACACTGCAATTTTTGCCCATTCTTCTTTGCAAAATTGCTCAAGCTCCATCAAGCTGGATGGGGACAGCAATTCTCAACTCTTTCCACATATTCTCAATTGGATTGAGGTCCGGGCTTTGACTGGGCCACTCCAGGACATTGACCTTTTTGTTTTTAAGCCACTCCAGTGTGGCTTTGGCTGTATGTTTGGGGTCATTGTCCTGCTGGAAGATCTTCTCCCAAGTCCCAGGTCTCTTGTAGACTTCAGCAGGTTTTCCTCCAGGATTTCTCTGTACTTTGCTGCATCCATTTTGCCCTCTATCTTCACGAGCTTTCCAGGCCCTGACGCAGAGAAGCATCCCCATAGCATGATGCTGCCACCACCATGCTTCACGGTAGGGATGGTGTTCTCAGGATGATGTGCGGTGTTAGGCTTGCACCAAACATAGCACTTAGCGTTGAGGCCAAAAAGCTCTATTTTGGTCTCATCAGACCATAGAATCTTCTTCCACTTGGTCTCAGAGTCTCCCACATGCCTTCTGGCAAACTCTAGCTGAGATTTGATGTGAGTTTTTTTCAACAATGGCTTTCTTTTTTGCCACTCTCCCATAAAGGCCAGTTTTGTGAAGCACCCGGGCTATTGTTGCCATATGCACAGTGTCTCCCAGCTCAGCCGTGGAAGACTGTAACTCCTTTAGAGTTGCCATAGGCCTCTTGGTGGCCTCCCTGACTAGTGCCCTTCTCACCCGGATACTCAGTTTTTGAGGACAGCCTGTTCTAGACAAATTCACAGTGGTGCCATATTCTCTCCATTTCTTAATAATGGACTTTACTGTGCTCCGGGGGATATTCAATGCCTTGGAAATGTTCTTAAATCCTACCCCTGATTGGTGCTTTTGAAGAACCTTATTCTGCATGTGCTTTGAATATTCCTTCGTCTTAATGATGTAGTTTTTGTTAGGAAATGTACTAACCAACTGTGGGACCTCCCAGAGACAGATGTATTTAACCTGAAATCATGTGAAACACCTTAATTGCACACAGGTGGACTCCATTCAACTAATTATGTGACTTCTAAAGACAATTGGTTGCACCAGAGCTTATTTAGGTGTGTCATAGCAAAGGGGGTGAATACTTATGCAATCAATTATTTTCTGTTTTATATTTGTAATTAATTTAGAACAATTTGTAGATTTTATTTTTCACTTTGACATTATGGACTTTTTTTGTGTTGATCAGTGGCAAAAACTCCTAATTAAATCCATTTTGATTCCATGTTGTAACACAATAAAATGTGGAAAAGTCCAAGGGGGGTGAATACTTTTGAGAGCCACTGTATGCTCAAAACAGCTTTTTAAGCAAAAACAACTCATTGGAAAACGGGTTTTATCATCTGTCAGAGGTCACAGCTGCACTCTGAGTTAAGAAAAAAAACAGTTACTTATCACGAATCTCATTTACAAGAATACAGAAGATAGTCATATGCATGTAAACAGAAAGGCATGCAGAGGTTACCAGAGAATCAAAGGTGGGCTATGCTTTTCTCAGTCAGCTCAAATTGTAAAGAATCATGGTAGAACAATCTAAAGTGGTGGATCTTAAGAAAACAAGTCACATTTGTACTCTTTTTTGATCAGTTAAAGTGATTGCAGCAAATCATTCCATACATCGTACCTATTGTGCGTATGTTGTTTTTTTTTTATATGTATATTTGGTACTACACTAAGTTAAATAAATCTCTGTTTGCATGCTTTCAGATAGTGCTGCACTTCCTTGATCATGGAATTCTCCCCGCCCCTTTAACGGCTTTGTGACACATGTAGATGTGTATTTGTCTCTAATTACTGTGTATTTACATAGTAGTTGCATAGTACATACATGTGTACTTGCACACAATTACAATGTTATTATGCATAGTTACAATGTACTTAACTTGTAAATGTTTTTCACGATAAATGTAAGTACAAAAATGTATCATAAAAGGGTTAGAGTTATATCATGCAACAAAATGACATATTAAATCCATTGTAACTATGCATAATACTATTGCAATTATGTGTAAGTACACCTTGTATTTACTAGTAAGTAACTTCCATGTAAATACACAGCAAAAAGAGACCCTTAATGTAAAGTGTTACCGTGTATTTTTATTTTGTTATAATGCATGGTGACATAAATGTATCCCTGCCATTATTATTATTATTTATTTCTTAGACGCCCTTATCCAGGGCGACTTACAGTTGTTACAAGATATCACATTATTTTTTACACACAATTACCCATTTATTCAATTGGGTTTTCACTGGAGCAATCTAGCAGCAATGTCCCCCACTAGGGATTGAACCCACGACCCTCCGGTCAGGAGTCCGGAGCCCTAACCACTACTCCACACTGCTGCCCCCCATTGCTCTACAAAAATAGCCTTCACATCAGCACCCAGTTATAACAGCTCCACCCACAAGGAAACATCTAAAGGCTTTCTGATGTCACATTATGTACAGAGATATTTTTTTTGATGGAGGGATCAAGTGGTAAACATGACTGATAAAACTTGCTGGAGGAAATGAGACAAGCATTAGAGTCGCGATTCCTGCATTAAGAGGATGCATATATTATAATCTTTGAAGGCAGTGAAAGAGAAATGCTTAGGTAATGTATCTATCCTTCAGATTCATGAAACATGGCACAAATTAGCTGATTGTAACCATCAATCACTACGATTGTTCAAAAGATTTCTTCCAATTATATTTAACCTCGGGGATGAAATCTGCTGTTGAAAATGTTTTAAACAGTGTCTCTTTTCCTAAAGGGTTACAGACGTGAGGCTTAATAGTAAAAGGAACTGCAGGCTACATGTCATTAAAGATAATTGGGTCATTTATAATAATGATACACTGACTGTGATTTAGTATTCAAAATCTACATCAAATTATTTAATGGCAGGGGTTCAAATTCACAATCGCACTGTTGCTTAAGGCAACCTCTCTCCTCCCCCCATCAACAGCAAGAATTTACAACCCCCTCCCCTCATCTCATCCGTGAAACAGCAGAAATGATGCTGAAGGAAGACAATTTGAGCTGCCTTATATTGTGAAGTCTACAACAGTATTTGTATTATCATAACTGTGGATGTTGATTTCACCCCGGTTTTCTATCCAATTAAACATGCACCCTACAGATGTTACCAAGTATCTAAACCCTGGAGACAGGGTGATTGTGTGCCCCATGTAGAGTATTACAGACATAAACATCTTCTTCCCTTGTTTAGGTAAAGTATTGACCAGTTTGAACAGCCAGGCTTCTGGTGAATCTGCTCTGAACTTTATATAGCATAGCATGAATAAGTCACTCTCGAATCTACATTTTTACTAATAGGGCTTGTTCATGCAGCTATAAGGGAATGTGACAGAAATACAATGAGTTCTGGTGATAAATCTTCCTCCCGACCTGTGAGGGCGCTAAAGAACGGGAGGAGAAGTATCTGGAAGGGCTGGCCTGACAGTTCGTTTCCGGGACCGGAAAGTGGGTCAGCCTGGAAGGAAGCGAGACTCTGTTGTAAGACCGTATTGATCTGACAGGTAAACAAGGGGCAGCTGCAAGTAATAAGGCAGCTGCAACCGTTTACCTAGATATCATGCGGGATTACATATAGGGGCCAGGGTAACGCTGTTCTTTTCCTTCGTTTGGGTTAAGCCAAGGACCGAGAAGGACGTAATCCCTGTATTACTCTGCAAAGAGTTGTGTGTGTGTGGGTTTGTGTTTGTTCGTCTCTGTAAACTAACTGTCTGTGTCTTTTGAAATCACTAGACAGCTAAACGCACATCCGGAGCTGTCGCCTTGGGCCAGCACAAGCCGGATCACCACTTCACGAACTGTCACGGAATAAAGTATATTTACGCACCACCATCACGACTGCACGCACCCGAGACGGGTGACCGTGTTTTTGTTTCCTTTATCAGGACTGCAACCTGTGTTCTTCAGCCCCGAGCTTTACACATCGTTGTGTATTGCCGGGGCTTATTATTTGTGGTCACTAGACCAGGAGGGAAAATAAAAACCTATTTTCTGGATTACAGTTGTCTGCCCGTCATTCCTGCACCGCATCCCTGCTACACCTGTTCCCCCTACCACCCACTTTGCCACAGGGAGCAACAGTTGATCTAACATCAAACTCCTGGCTCATGATCATGTTAGTAATAAATGAAGGTAGTTCTGAAACCCAAGTCCTGCTTAAATGGACATTATCATTAGTCATTTTGAATGAGGACGCCAAAACTCAAAGTACAAACTCCCCTTCCACCCACCTCCTCCCCCTTTCCCTTCCATCCCACCCTCCTCCCTTCCCTGCCTCCCCCTCCATCCCACCCTCCTCCCTTCCCTGCCTCCCCTTCCATTCCACCCTCCTCCCTTCCCTGCCTCCCCTTCCCTTCCCTGCCTCCAAACCTCTCTCCTCCCCTCCCTTTCCCATTTCATTAGCTACACACCTGAGATAGTCATTCAGATATTATAAATTGTGTACACATCGTACAGTAGCCCTCCTTGACCCACATCTTCTTTAAATCTTTAAATGTGTTCCTTGAAATTGGCCAGGCTAGTGTTATTTAATGATGTAGAACAGAAAGTTTAACAGGACCCATTAGCTTGATAATGGAAATCAACATCCCAGTGCACACAGCTCCTAACAAATCAATTTAATACATTAACTTATGATACCAATAAAGCTGCAGCACCATCATAACTCACATTACTCTTTTGATCAGCTGTTTTAAATAGAAGCAGAAAAATGGCAAGTGGAATTATCTTTGTAAATGATATGAATGCCTGTTTTGTCGATAGACTCCATTATAGAGCTGGTAATTTAATAAGCAGGGCTACTCAAGCCATAACCGCTCAGCTCTGTCAAATAGATTGCTTTTGTCTCTTCTGCTAATTTAAAACGGGGAGCAAAATTATTTTATGAATTCAAAGGACTATTACTCAGCTGGCTCCTGTCACATACTGTACTTTCTCATTCAGGGAGATGGCTTATTTGAACTTTACAACTCAACAATGGCTCCCGCTTGCCCTTGTTGAAAATCAGGATTTCACACTTTAATTAAAGCCTAGAATTGAATATAGTTGGTTTGTACTTGAAATATAGCACTAATATGTTTGGCAGGTGAGCTCACGGTAGTCTTTTGGTTCCTGCCTCTAATGCTGGGAAGTTGGGAGTTCTATTTGATCATGCTTTTTAAGGACCATTCACTCGCTGAGATTTCTTAGGAGAAATATAGCTAGACGAAGTCCTTGCTGTCCCAAACTGAGACACTGACTCATGCTTTTGTAACCTCAAGGATTGAATATTGTAATTCCTTCTTTACTGGCCACCCAAAAGCCTAATTGAATAGAATCAAAATGCTGCAGCCAGAATACTTACACATACATTAAGTCTACCTGTCACATGTCCCCAGTTTTGAGGTATTCATTTTAAACAGTTGCTCCTCACTTACAAGGCACTGCCTAGTTGTGTGAATGACTTTAGTCCTTACAAACCAGCCTATACTTTGGGATCCACCAATAATGGTCTCTTGGTAAATCCAAGAATGTAAGCTTAAAACATTTTTTAACATGGCCTTTTATTAGCGAGCAGTTTAGAGCTTTTTCCCATGTGATATATATTTCGTAAAGGTCCCTGGGAATCTTGCTCATGAAGTACACTATATACAGTGGGAACCACGTATTACAACCGTAGTGACACAAAATCCTCAGGTAGAATTTGCAGCACAATTGAGGTTGCTGAAATGTGTGATTCTGTGGCTAGAAACTGGAATTTAGAGAATTATAACTGAAATATTTCAGTGCACTAGCTGTGCTATAATTTCTTAGTCAGAAAGTTCAATGTTAATAAAATCTTAATAAAAAACAAACAGCCTGGTTCAAAGTGTTCATGAACGATATATGTTTGATGGAATCACGTCTACTGAATGTGGGCTACCTTAGCCTGCAGATAGCAGTTAAATACAACTATGAATATGTGGCAAAGTGGTTAACAGTGTGCAGGTGCAGGAATTCAGTGGTGATCAATAAACAGACAGACAATGACAATCCAGGTGCAATGATGTTTTATTTGTACAATCCAAAGTCTAATGACAAAAGGCAGTAAATAATAATAATGAGAACAGGCAATACAGCGGTGTGTGTACCTCTGTTAATCCACGGATTGGTCTCGTAATAATAATAGTCCCATTCCTAAACACCCACATGTAACACAAAACACAAACACAAGTCCACAGTGAGTGTGATAGTGCTCGTGGTGTAAATACAGTTATTAGTGAACAAGGTGCAGTGATGTTTGGGTAAGTGCTGGCCTTTGGCGACAGCTCCGGACCGTGTTTCAGCCGTCTAATAACAACAAACAGTATATTTAGACAAGACAAAAACAATCAAAACACTCACAATAAAAACACAGGTTCTCCTTCCGGTTCAGTATAACCATACAAAGGAACAGATCACTTCGCGACATCCCCTTTTGTATCATCAATCATGACCTGTTGGTTAACTAGTGCAACCGCTCCTCCAATCCGCGGCTGTCACATCTGCACTGCTGTATCCTGCACAAACTCTTGTCAACAACAAAATAAGGTGTTCAGGAATCAGTGGCTGCCTGTGAGACAGATGGGGAAGGTTACCAGTGTTGCCAAGTCTCACGAGAAAAAAAAGCGGCACTGCCTTTCAAAACAAGCCCAAAACAAGTGCAACCCATGTTAGAGAATGAGTGGTTATGCAAATTCCAACCTGCAACTCTCAAAAAAACAAGCCCTATCCCACTTATTATAAGCGGACTTGGCAACTGTGAAGGTTACCATAGCCGCCAGTTTCAACTGGACAGCAGCGATCTGAGGAGGCTCCTGTTGTCAGAGATGCTGTCCTTTCTTTTAAGTTGTGTTGGATTTACTGTTGTGTTAAATATTAATGATGCAAACAAATAAAACACAATCAATACGTTCATTTGCAATTTTATTTGGTCAGTTCTGAGAGGGCATCAACAACTTGTTGATATATATGTTGTTGCGCTGATCTGGGCGGTCGAGCTGGCTTATGACATCCAGTTCACCAACTATATTTATTAACGTGGAGGACGGACACGCGTTGTCTTGGCACATAACTGGGATCAAAAAAAGGACAGGAATTAATTCACTTAGACATTTAAGCAGCTCACTTGTTCTTCTGGTTTAACTTTTGCATAGTTTTTATAGCAAGGGTATTCTCAAAGCTGCTTTAATACTATAACAAGGGCATAACGCAGTTCATGGTAAGTGGTTTTATACAGAACTGTAAACCCACAAGAGATATACAACATGACAGGCCAGACACAGCAAAAAACAATAATTAAAAAAAGCCGCCCACATTATCATTAAGGTAAACTACACCACTGCTAACCATAAAACCACCCATCAGCCACTTATTTTCTGCCGTCTTGGAATCCACAGTAACAACTGACCTGCTCCCTTACAATATTTACAGTGATGTCACTTAAGGGTAAACACGCTCATTCACATTTACACGTGAAATGCGGGTTTCCATGCGAAACTGGGCGTGGTTTTCCCGTGTGTTTCATCATTTACACGAGTAAATGAGATTTACTCTATCCCTCTCTTTGGCCATTTTTTTCAGGCCACAAACCTGATTTACACGAGTAATTCTCCCAAACGTGCACACGCATTGCCATTTCACGTGTAAACTGACCCGCATGGAAACCCCATGATTAGTCCACGTTACATGATTGTTTGACTTTTCTCGCGAAAGCTGTTTCTCGTGAATTAAGTGTGGACATGGTGCCTTTTTGTGCTTACATGTGAAGCCTCTTATTTCCCTTTGGAACATCTGCTTCTGCTAAATAAAGAATTGGAATATTGAATAGTATTGTTGATTCCCAAGAAATAAGTCACGTAAATTCCACACCACATTTTATTTTGAGAGTGGGTTAAACAATGTTCATGTTGTGCATTGTATCAAGCTGCCTCTTCATATCCTCTTCCCTTATGGATATTAACACCTGAGTCTCTTCATTGCTCCAACGGACATAAGTGGAGGATGAACACGGATTTTGCTCAGACATAAGTAACTAGGAGAAAGTTTTGGAGTAAGCATTGGAGTATAGTTATACACATTTAAACACAGTACTTAGTAGTACTTTACATAAAGACGCTTTGACAGTTGATTGGAAAGCTATTTGCAAGTGTATTCTGAAGTACTGTACAGGAGCTGTAAACACCTGAATTCACAAGCCCACGGTGCAGTTGATCAAACATTTTCAGACAGAAACTTGGTGAATACAATCTGTATGATACTTTACAAACACATTTAGATCTGTGTATGATTAGCATTGTGCAAAGTTCTAGGGAAGACAGAGAAAAAAGTGGGGTTATCTGCAACATCAATCTGATAAAAGAAATACTGCAAACAAAACATTAATTTTCCTGCTGCCTTCTTTGGACCATGGTAACTTACGTATTCCCATGTGACTTTTATAGCAGCTTTAGGAAAGGACTTGAACAAGCTAATTAACATTTTCATGAGAAACTCATGTTTACGTGTGTAAGTGGGCATTGATGAGCATTCCTGCACCTGCACACTGTTAACCACTTTACAGCATTCCTGCACCTGCACACTGTTAACCACTTTACAGCATTCCTGCACCTGCACACTGTTAACCACTTTACAGCATTCATTCACCTGCACACTGTTAACCACTTTACAGCATTCCTGCACCTGCACACTGTTAACCACTTTACAGCATTCCTGCACCTGCACACTGTTAACCACTTTACAGCATTCCTGCACCTGCACACTGTTAACCACTTTACAGCATTCATTCACCTGCACACTGTTAACCACTTTACAGCATTCATTCACCTGCACACTTTCAACCACTTTACAGCATTCCTGCACCTGCACACTGTTAACCACTTTACAGCATTCCTGCACCTGCACACTGTTAACCACTTTACAGCATTCATTCACCTGCACACTGTTAACCACTTTACAGCATTCCTGCACCTGCACACTGTTAACCACTTTACAGCATTCATTCACCTGCACACTGTTAACCATTTTACAGCATTCCTGCACCTGCACACTGTTAACCACTTTGCCTCAGTTGCCCAGATCTATTTGTTAAGATTTCTGTCTTATCAGAGTTTAACTGCAAAAATGTTAGGACATACACTTCCCCACAACATTAATGCATTCAGTCAAGGCTGCTGCAGCCCGAGTATCACCAGGTTTTACAGAGATCTAGAGCTGTGTGTCGTCTCCATAGCAGGGACAGTTAACACCAATTTACACCGTTTACAAATTATCTCACGTTTGATCTGTACAAAGAGAAGAGAATGGGTCCAAGTATTGAGCCCTGGGGAATGCCACAAGCAACAGCTGCCAATCCAGACAGAGTTTCTTAATGAAACAAATTGCTGTCTGTTAGTGAGATATGACTTGAACCATTTTAAGACCTGACCTGACAAGCCGACCCAGCTTCTGAGATAATCAACTAAAACAATATGGTCCAGTGTATCAAATACAGCACTTAAATCTAAAAGAATCAGAGTAGATACCCAGCTTGAGTCTGCAGATCATTCACCACTCTGATGAGCGCAGCCCCTGTACTGTGCACAGAATGGAAACCCGACTGAAATTTTTCAAGCACTTGTTATTTTCAAGAAACAAATGCAGCTGGTTGGCGACTACTATTTCTCAAACCTTAGCTACAAATGGTAGATTTGAAATAGGTCTATAATTCAGTAAAATAGTAGGGTCTAGGTTTGGTTTCCTGAGAAGAGGTTTAACCACAGTAGTTTTGAAGGCAGAGGGAACTACTCCAGGTGACAGAAATCGATTTATTATGTCAAAGACAACTTCACTCAACTCAATGAAAACTACTAGAATTTTTCGTTGTAATTAGATTAAACAAGCATGTGGACAAATTCCTTTGCATCACCAACCTATTGAGATCCTATACTTTAATCTCAGAGCCAAAGCAAAACAAATGTGATTACACTGCTTTCAAAGAAGAGCCGTCCGTGGAAATTTAATTCCTAATATTAATAATCTTGTTTTGAAACACATTTAAAAGTTGAGGATTCAAAATGAGGAGGTGCATCAAAGGATGGATTTACTGGCTTATCAGTGATAGAAAGAATGACCATATAGTTATTTGTTTGTGTCCAATAAGGGATGAAAAATAGGAACATCTGGCTGCCCTCAGCCCTACTATACTTTTGTGTTACTTCAGATATCACAGTGAACAGTAATATAACATAGTAAATGGTACCGCACAGCTGTGTCTGTTTCTGGGTTTGATAATTACAGGTAGGCTAATGCAAAATATATAGAAATGCATTGGCTAAATGCATGCATCTTGTTTTTGGGTTAAGAAGTTGTTGATCTCTTAAAGTTTACATTGAGAAAGACATATAGCAGAAACACTTCCCCCTTCCCCACTTGCCCAAATTCCTACTTCAAAGTATCGTTCACACTTCAACATCCTTAGCCATACCCTTCTCCCAAATGTGAATCCCTGATTTGCCGTTACTGCGATATCAATCAGCAAGCTCCTGATCACATGACTCACCCTGCACACCACACATTAGTTCCCTTTAGTCACTGGGGAACCCATTGCACCTATAGATAATGGTTGGGAGGTTGTCCATCTTCCAACAGTCTTTATAAGTAGGCTTTCTCCTTTTAAACATACATTTTCAGGACCTAGATAATACCGCAATAAATCACTCATCTTTTAGAGTAACATATGTATAAGGAGGCTGTGTGGTCCAGTGGTTAAAGAAATTGGCTTGTAATCAGAGGGTACCCGGTTCAAATCCCACCTCAGCCACTGACTCATTGTGTGACCCTGAGCAAGTCACTTAACCTCCTTGTGCTCCGTCTTTCGGGTGAGACGTAGTTCTAAGTGACTCTGCAGCTGCTGCATAGTTCACACACCCTAGTCTCTGTAAGTCGCCTTGGATAAAGGCGTCTGCTAAATAAACAAATAATAATAATAATAATTTGAGCCGGGTTCTTTAGTGAAGCAAATTGAAACGTGTTGCAGGGTCTTTGCTACCCAATGTGATAATTATCAGTGTATTGTTTGCTTCTGACCATGTATATGTTGTACATCCACAGACAATAAATGTGTCTGTGGATATACAAGCTCAGGAAACTCACAACAAATTAAACAAGTGTCAATCATACCTTTCCTATTGGCTTTGGATATCTCTGCCCCACCCTATCACAGCGTCAGCCCAGCTGGTAAGAAAGAAGCGACTCATAAACTGAAAGCGATGTAACCAGTTGTATAATGAACAGGCTTCACGGTGTTCCAGTGAAGAACCCCAGTCAAATCCATCATCTAAAAGGTGAGTATATAGTGAGCCCCTGAAACATAAATGTCAAAAAGGAGTAAGCCTTTTTATAATACTAAATATATAGCTTGCAAAACATAAAAAGTGTTTAAAAGACCATAGCCTGTTGTATTGCTTAATGTTGCAAGGTGATAACTTACAGGCACCTCCAATGTAAAAGCTCATTCACAAAACCGGTAAGTAGACTTCTTAACTGAGTGCTTTATAGATTTTTGACTTTGAGTGTGAAGCTGACAGATGTCTTGGGAACCTGAGTACCCAGCTTACACAAAGCTTTCTTATTCAAGTATCTGAAAATGAACGTTAAGAAAGGCAGAGATTACCAGTTAAGATCAAATGGAATAAGGATCTGTGAGCAGTAAAGTGCAAAGAAGCAAGTGAACTGTAATGGCACCTCTAACCTGAGGGGGTCATTGTTCTGGAGAGATGTGTGACAGTTGATAATGATCCCAGAGATGTAGTGGAGGGCTGTCTCTTTTTCTGTATGTGTGTCCAGATTTCACAGAATTGTATATGAATTTAGAGAACCACTTATACAATTGTGGGGAAACTTAATCAGAACACGTTACTGAGAATATTAGAAACATGGTATCTGTGGAGGTGTATTTTGATAAAGGTCATGACTATTTAATATTTAAAAAAGTAAAAAGCCTTGAAATTAATTTTAATTACTTTTATTGTCCTTACTATTGTAGTGTAATCCATGGGTTCTGTTACTCCAATTCTGAACTACTATAAGTATTCTCTAAATCTGCATTTAACTGTCTTTGAGCTTGTCTGGATAATTCTAACTCAAATCATGTGACAGTATGACCTCCATACCCCACTTCCATCACTATACTAGGGAGTGTAGGGTGGGCTGACAGAGGCATATGTGAATTGAGCAATGAAAAAAATGTGAAACTAAAGCAAAGAGACATGCACACTCTTAAATATGGGAAAGATATTTAGGCATGATTTATTATGATATTTTGTGAGGTCCTGAAAAATAAACATGGAAAGCCTATCCACATGTACATAAAAAAACATGTTGTGCTATGATTGCCACAATCGTTTTTATAAAAGTTTTACAATATCTTATCTCAGGAGCACAATATTACAATGTTTGTGTACTTTCCATTCAATGACACAAAGTAACTAAATAAGATGTGCTGCTGAGGAGACTAGAAATATAAACATATTTATACCGCTTCTAATAAGCAGAAATTGATTCTGAAATTACAATAGCACAATTACCACGGTAGAATTTTTAACAGAAAAAAGTAGATAGATTAAAATGAAATTATAGGCAGTGTCCCTCTTAAATATATTTGTTAAAATGCTCTTTAATTTCATAGAAATTGCTTTGCTAATGAAAATTCTAATTGAGCTCTTTTACCAACATTCCCAGATGATGGTTCTGATTGACTAGCTTGGCAATTTTATCACGCAGCAGTTTCCTGACTAACAATGGTAATGTAGTTGCACACTGTTTTATTTAATATTGTATTACACCTGCTGTGTGGGCTTTCTGCCCCTCCTCCTTACCTCTTCACAAGCACACCACTCTTCAGGGGGAAAAATTAGCTGTGTCTGAAAGATACTGGGAATTGAACGGGTAAGGATTTTAATGCAATCTGAGTTTCTAAAGAGGAGAGTGCATTGGGAATTTGGGTAATAATGATAGTTTTAAGAACATAAGAACATAAGAAGGGTTACAAACAAGAGGAGGCCATTCGGCCCATCTTGCTTGTTTGGTTGTTAGTAGCCATTTGTTTTTGTATAGTCTACTGCTCACTGACTTCCCTAAGACACATATTGGACATTATTAGATCAACACTATTTGATATGGCACCTGGTACAGCCTATTTAATGATTTAATCACCTGGTACAGCCTATTTAATGATCTAATCACCTGGAACAGCCTATTTAATGATTTAATCACCTGGTACAGCCTATTTAATGATCTAATCACCTGGAACAGCCTATTTAATGATTTAATCACCTGGTACAGCCTATTTAATGATCTAATCACCTGGAACAGCCTATTTAATGATTTAATCACCTGGTACAGCCTATTTAATGATTTAATCACCTGGTACAGCCTATTTAATGATCTAATCATCTGGTACAGTCTATTTTTTTGTTGGTATGAATCAGACTTTGTTTGCAAAAGCAATTAGACTTGTAGTCCAAATCTTGCATTTCAAACCACTGGAATCCATCAGTATTTCTGAAATTTTCCACCCGATCGATCGCAGTTAGTTTATTTGCCCTCTTTTAATCATGTACTTCATTTTAGCCACTTAGTCGGCTACTTGTACCTGTTCTTGGGTTTATGTTCATCCTGGAAAACGTGGTTGTATTTCTGGAAGGAGAATCCGCCCACTAATCAACACACATATCCAAGCGCTATAAAAACTCTTTGTGTCTTGCATTCATGTCGCTTCTTTTTTGTTTGGCCTCTCAGTCACGAGCGGCGGGGTCAAACAGGGAGACGGCCGTCTTTAGGGCCTGGAGGAAGGGCTGGAGAAGCCGGGTTCTCCCTCAGTGCCCATGTCTCAGCTGCTTACTTTTCATTCATCCTTTTCCAATTTTATGGGTAGGTGGCATTGCACCACTGCAGTTGTTGCATTAGCCATTCATCATTTGGTTGGTTTCTTGATTGGGAAAGTCATGTAAGCAATTTCATCGTTGTAATTCCATTATCCAATCACTCCCTTGTCCCAATTAGTCCGGAATTGCAATAAGACCCACTGAGAATGATAGGGGGAAAATGTAATTTGAATCTCCTTATTGGTTATGCACTTGCTGCGCAGTGGGAATGGTCATGTGTGCTTGGCAATCTCTCAGCGTTCTCGAGCTGCATAATGAATTGGCTCTGCCTGTGCTGTGCCTACCTTGCCATCCAAATCTACTAGCTCTTAGGGGCTCTAATTTAACCAATCTGGCTCTTTGGCATGTTACTACTGTAGGGGCTGTGGAGGAAATCTGAATATTTGCTTCTGTAAAACATCTGCTCATGCAGAGTCAATTATTGTGACTGTGACTGGAGTGAGCATCACTCCATGGACCAGCTTCCTTGTAGCTACTTCTGTACAAAATAACTCTGATATCTAAAGTACTATATTTAGTTGCATGTGCGCAGTCCCAGTACTGTATTTTCCCATAGGGTTCAATGGGCAAAACATTATAAAAGGAACTAAAGGAAAAAATACATTAGAGGAAAGAGATTGGTTTAGTCCAATTTCAATGTTTTTTTTTTTCTTCATATATTTTTAGCATAGAACAAAGAATAATTAGGTGGGGTTTGATTTTAAGTCTTTAGAATCTTAAAAAGAGTTGACAAAGTTAACCCCAATCAATACTTTAAGCACAGTCCTGAAACATGGACCTTGGGACAATGTGGAGATAGACTCGGGCAGAGGGTAGGAGACACTTCTTTAAACAGTGGTGAGGGCCTAGAATGGGTTACCTAGCCATGTTGTTGATGCTGAATCACTGGGATCCTTCAAGACCTGACTTGACAACAGATCAATCAGCTACTTGGAACCACACAAGCATTGAGGGGCTGAATGCCCTCCTCTCGTTCATAAATGTTCTTATATTATGTTCTTAAGTAAAACATTCTCTACTTTTTATTCAAAAATGATCAACATAGCTGCAACAATGCTCTTTTTCTTTTCTCCCATTATGCCACTGTGTTAAAGACAGAAAGAATGGGAGCTGTAAATCTCCCTCCTGACCAGAAAGAGCGCTGTGTAAGGTTGGTGGTACACTTCCCCATAGACGGGTCCACTCAACGGTGGGCGGAAACAGGAAGTCGGCCATCTTGGAGGAAGCGCGTAGCTGCATGTATGTGAAACGATTCCCATGTGATCAGCTGAGGGCCAGGCAGCGATTGCAGGGAGTTGGGCAGTACAAAGGGGACGCAGCTACATGAGTACGGCCACTTGTGCTGAGAACGTAACCTACGGCTGGAGCCTTGTTTGTTTGGTTTGTTACATGTTTGTTTGTTTCTTGCAGAGGAGGAGTAAGGGTCCAGGAGCTGATGCTACAAAGCCAGCACACACCCCTGAGCACTTCCTTCACTGCACAGCATAGACACTCACCACAATTCCACAGATTTGAAGAGAACTTCTGATTTACAAATATCACTACAATCAAGATTATGTTGAAAAATACATTGATGCGATACAGGCAACATGGGACACAGCAAAAGTAATGTTGCAATGTGTTCTGAAACACTGTCTACAGTCAAGTGATTATTGTCTACTCCTAAATGAATTCCTGAAAATGCCTTCTGGGAATCAGATATTTGTTGCTGAAGTTTTCAGGAAGACTTGCTTAAGATGTATTGTTCCCGTATGGCCCTCTTTTATTTAGTTTTGCCAGTTTCCCTCTGGTAAAGAAATGAAAAAAGAGAGTGTAAATAAGCTTGGGCTATCTGAAAACTTTCAGAGTGTCAGGGGCAGACTTGCCTGTTAGTGAAATATCTTTTCTCATTGCTGTATCTGCTGGGGCTGAATAATCTATATGCATAAAGTAAGAAACTCTAGTCTCATTTATCTTGAGGTCTGGTGAGTTATTGGCAGTTGCTGGTTGTCGTTACACTCATTAATATTGCTAGGAGTGTGCTTTTTCTTGTCCATGAAGTGCTGTGCACTACTTCCAGCTGAATTAATTAGCTTAACACCAGAAACAGTGTTTAATTTAGTGGATAGAAGTTGGCGTTTCTGTTCAGTAAGAACTCAAGATAACGCAATGGAGATTGTACTTCTCACTGGATCAGAGACACATTTAATTTGCATATCTACCAACATGCACCTACTACGCTATCACAAATTATAATTTTTCTGTTTGTTAATCTTTAATAGGATATCTTTCTCTATCAAGGGATGTACGAAACATCCCATCCCGGCTGTCTTTGTCTTATTGATTCAACACTGGATACAAATCTTGCCTGTATAAGATAACCTAAAGCACTCTTCTCAGAAAACACATTGTTAATCATAATGGCATGCAAGCCCAGCCTAATCACGGTTTGCAAACATGACATTTTGATGTACAGTTGTGGGTGTGATTACACATGATACAGTACAGTTAAACTAAGCTCTAATTTATTGTGAAAACAATATGCCTCACACTCCATGTAGTCAAATGTAAGCTATTAAAATAGTGATACCATGCATCACAAAATTAAAATGGACTTGTATATATATACAAATTTATGTCGACCAGTTGTAACCTAGCAAGCATTCATTATAAATTACAAAAGTTACTTGTATGTACTATTTATGTATAGGATAAATCAAGATAAGTGTTGAGTCGGTTTCTTACTGATTCAACACTTCAAGCTGTTTATGCCACTTAAAACATTTCTTCCTAACTGATAGTTATTCGATAACGAGATTCAAGTGATTGTTCATTTGGTAAATTGATTTTGTTTTTGCTCTTTTGTTACACTCTGTACAAACAGTTGAAATGTTTGTCTCTCATATTGTGAGAATGTTGTTCCTCGAAGTTTGAGTTTGAAATCCCACTGACAGACAAATGTATTTGTATTACTTTTAGCAAACAATATGAAATGCTCAACTGAAGTTGCAAGCTCTTTTCTAAGTGTCACGTTTGAAATGTGTAATACTATAATTAACTAATTGTCGAAATGATTGTTGCGTAATAAAATTGTATTCTCTTTTCTATTGAATTGTTCTGACTGGCTTCATTGACGAATCAAAAGTTTTTAAATATAAATCATTGTGCTGAAATAACACTAATGTGTTTTGGGTAGGCTACACATTACATTATGTGAAAATATAAATCTGTACAGTATGCCTATACAGTATACAGTACTGTAGTAAAATCAAATGAATACCTAGCACACTTTCTTTTTACTTTAGCCTACTGGTAACACAAAATAAATCATGCTGCTGCACTGGACACATTGGTGTACAAGGTGAATAAAAGATTATTTTAAATTGAAAATAAATGATCTTAGGGTTTTATTTTATTTTAATTATTATTATTTTTAACTTGGCCTACTTAGTAGCCTAGACAATTCACACACAATAGCTCATGGTCCTATACAGATGCTCAGAATGAGCTGGAGGGGTTAGTGTCACATGTGTACAGTCTATTGCTCCCAACATGCTGGGGAAACCAGAAATGTCATAGACATTTTTTTTTCAAGGTTTGTATGTACACCCTGACTTTAGTGAAAATTAGGTACTTGGGTTTTCACCTCAAAAATGCATTTTGACTGTTTAAAACGTGCTTTCTTAACAAATTGATGTAAGTGTTGCAATTGCGGCAGCTTTAGTAGGTCTCTGTGGCGGAGTGTCCCGCCCCTTTCTTTATTTATTTATTATGATTTATATTTATTACGACGAAAGCCGATTTTGTTATTTGTTATTTTGTGTTTAAAACCTTGTGAGGATGCGTGACTGATCAGCTAGTGATTTATTTAACTAGATGACAGTCACGCATCCTTACTAAACTCGTGCAGACTCTGGTCGAGGGGTAATAATTAATTATTAGCTAGTTAACCTCTCGGCCAGAATATAAAAAGCCTGCAGCGATCTGCGCAAAGGGGAGTGTACAGAGGGGAGAGGGGAGAGGGGAGAGAGGAGAGAGGAGAGATGAGAGATGAGAGATGAGAGAGGGGAGAGGAGAGAGGAGAGAGGAGAGAGGGGAGAGAATGTAGAGAAAGAAACAATTGTTATATAGAAACTATACTTGTTTCGTTATTGTTTATTTGTTTGGCCAACGCGCCTTTTTGTTTGTTGTTTTGTTGTTGGTTTAAACCTTTTGTTTTGTTTTATTATTTAAAAAAATGCTGAGCGCCATAGCTCTCAGTTCCACCATTCCATCCATTGCCTTTTGTTTACTGTTACTTCCTGGTCCGTGACATCACTAGTAACACGTCACTCAACAGCTGCTGGGTCACAGACTCATTATAATATTTGTGAACCCTCATTTGCACTATCTCCGCCCCCTCTTTGCAAATTTATGTAGGAACGCCCATAATTACATATTCATCTAAGGTTGAACCACAAAAAAAAACAAGCTGCCACAAAGCATTCCCTAAAAAGCTTCTAACAGCATTTCGCATGTTTAGTACATTTCATCCTAGACTTCCGACTCATTTGCAATTGGTTTGTGACTATTGCAACAGGCGCAACACTTTAGTACATCTACCCCAATCTTGGTTATTATTGTGGGACATACGTTGTATCGGGCATATCCTAATGCCTGGAATAATGGTGTCTGTATTAGCAGGGGATACCGTAAATTAGTGCTTTAGCTTTTTTCTTTACTGATTTTCACTCATGTTCATTAGTTTTTTTGCTCGGTTTAAGTGCATTTTAACATTTTTTTTTATTAATCTGTTGTTTTTTAAATTGCAGCACCCTATGCTCGAGCTCCCATTTCACAGCTGCTGTAAATTGAGCAGCCGGTTTTCAACTTAAATTGGTGTTTTTAACTTTGATTTATTTTGTTTTTCCTGCCTGTACATTTGTCTTGCGGTGTGTGTTGGTGTGCCGGCTTGTGTTTTTTTTTTTTTTTTTTTTTGTGGGTTTCTACATTCATTTGCAATCCTCAGTTTTAAACTAGGGGATTGTTTCCTGGAATTAAGAGCTCTCAGTTTCTTTAAAGCAGTGGAAGGCTTGCTGCTTGTTCTCTTATGTGTTATTTGTATTCATAACGCTTGAGTATACTAGTTGTGGTAGTGTGTGTTACTTCTCCATGTTGCCGTGCTTTGAATATGGTTACATCTAGGCAGATGTAAGATTGTATAGAAGATGCTAGAAGAAATGTGACAGACAGAATTGTCTGATGTCTAAAAACTAATGGAGTTTTGTTTATCACACCCTTCACTTAAAAGCTATACGGCTATTAAAACTGTTAGCCTGTTATACCACTACTGTCCGGTAGGTGGCAGTGCAGTAAGCCACTGGGGTATGATATCGGGAAGTCGAACCTCCTTTTCATTAGTAAAGAATCCAGCTAAGGAAGAGAAAGCATAACTGTCTCGGTTTCTTTATTTCACAGTAACCTGTAACCAGTCAGGCCATCCCCAGACCCATAACAGAAACATACATTTGTATTTGCTCAGTAAGGGCGAGGAGACTAGATTTAAATTAGAAAACGTTTTGTGCAACACTGTATTTCTTAGATAGGATGTAGGTAGGGTGTCTCATTATAAGATGCGTAATCTATGTTTGCAAAATGAGACACCCTTCAAATGACATATTAACTTCTTATTAATTACAAAAACTACTATTAACATTATTTTATTTGTTTTCTATGCACGGGTTGGCATCTATACACAAGATAACAGATCCTTGACAGTATAACTGAAAGGGGCAAGTTTTAAAGTGATCACTTTTCTGAAAATCACAATTTGTCAGATTATCTCTCGAATCTGTCATTAATGTCATTTTATTTAACATTTTGGCAGCAATCAAGCTCTCAAGAGAGAAATGATCATAACCTCTACCTTATGAAGGTACATCCACAAATATGTAACCAAAACTCTACTGTCCTATTAAAATCCTGGCTGTGCCTTACTGTCTGCGTGGCTTACTCTCATCAGGACGGCTCCATTGGAACACTACGGGACTTCTAGGCTAAATCAGACCTCCACATCTGTGAATGTGAATCAGATGAGAGTTAGAGAAAAAAATACAATTGCAGTCTGAAACTTAGAAGCTGCTGTGCTGCAAGATTTATTTTTGGGGATTGGACCAAAAGTACAAGAAAAGCACAATTTTAAAAAGCATGTTATATAATCACAACGTAGTCTCAGAGTCATATGTGTGGCTTTCAGTGTCTGCCAACTGGACAGAATGTTTTTTTTTTTCTTTCATACTGTAAATCTACAAAAGACAAGAGGGGGGAAAAAGTTCTTTCCGACAGTGTTTGCAGCTTTGATTTCCTGGTGAGATCGATGAAGGATGTTGCACTAGCATGGCAGTCTTCATAAAAAAGTTTCTTTATTATTTTTCTTTGTGGGCTGGAGAGTACGAAACATCGTCTAATGAGAGTTCAGGGCTGGAGGAGAACTTTTTTTAACCGGCAATAATGAGCACAGTGATGGCCCTTAAACAAAATCAAAGATTTCATTCTGAATTATTTTTGTTCAGACACAGAGGTTATGACACTTACGGTACAGGATTTTAGATGTGCAAACAGATCGCTCAACTGGATTAAGTAAAACAGTGCTATTCTGAATTACTAGAATACAGCCTCATTATAAAAAAAGCATTTGATCCTACCAACAGCACATTATGCAATATAGACACTGCCTGGCCACTTTATTTGGACCTGTGTCTAATATCAGGTTAGGCCACCATTGGCCCAGGTGTTTGTTTGAAAATGTCAATGTCCCAGCATTGGTATATATAGATTCCTGAAAACTAATCAATCTAATGGAAAATGAGGGATTTGCAACACCAAAACCTTGGTTATGTTCTCTTTTTAAAAAAGCCTTTTCTTTTCCTTCTCCAGTTAACAGCTCTCAAGACCATAGGTTTGTATGGTGAGGTTAATTGAAGGAATGAGTCAGGAGCTCTTTCCCTACAGTCTCCTTGTAAGAGGCTTAAAACCAGGAAAATCCAGACACCCTCCAACAAAAAAGATAATGCTTTCTTAAACAGGCGGATTACTGGGAGCCCTACTTTCTTGACCTTGCAAAACTCAGCGTGTATTTTTCATTTGCATAACCTCCTTTCTACTCTGTGAAAAGAGTAAGTAGCTTACGAAGACATTTTCTTAGATAGGGTCCTCAATCAAAAGATATGAAGCCTTATCAGCTAACTGTGTCAGTTTGTCTGTCTGTCACACTCTACATAGTGAACACAATAACTGCCTTGATTTTTTTTACATTACATATATTTATAGCAGGCAAATATGACTGAAGAACTCACCATGAAAGCATCTTAACACAGGCTTAGGAAAAATGGTCACAAACATCATAAAACTCATTCTCATCTCATATCAAACTCAGGTTCCATCTTCAATCTACTGTACAATCTAATCTGCAACAGAACATTACACACAAGTCAAAGATCACCTGTATGTATCAGATATGTATAAATTGATTCACTAACTTCCAATATTTTCCGAAGAGTATACTGTAGTTGTTTATTCACAGTCTTCATGTTCTACCTGTATCGTCTTTTTCCTGCAGTCCTGCATTTAAAAGCTACCCCCTTTGTAGTGGGCACTGATTAGGTAACTACTGTGGAGAGATCAGGTTCTGCCAGTCTGCAATCCGAACTGGGGCAGACAGACAGAGTCCCAATGGAAATCGATGTGCTGCTGTTGGAAGTGAACGAGTCTGATTTCAAATTGCGTTCTCTGCGGCTGATGGAAACCTGCCATTAGGGGCATGCTAGGGCTATTACAGTACGTTGGGTCATTTTCTGATGCTAGTTTCAGTTCCTTAAGGAAAACTTTGAATGAAAGCTGCATTAACTATCCCATTTAATAAAATTTGTAACCATCAGAAATGGTTAGTGGTAGTATTTTCATGAACAGAACTATTATGATTGCTTAACTTGGGTCTATTCAGTTTCTACCCCCCGCCCTCCAAAACTCTTTTACCTACTTTGACACCAAGAAAATGTTTTATGGAATTAAAAAACCAAAGCGGATTATATTTGAGGACTTTTCACAATACGGCAGCTGGTGGATATTTCTATATTCTTGTCGTATAAGCTGTATCCCGCCCTTGGGGGAATGTTAGGGGGAAGTTGCATCAAATTCTTGGAATAGATGTACCTCTTGGGAAATCTACAGGGTTTAACAGTTATCTGCAATAAATAGCTTAAAAACTACCAAAGATTTAAAAGCTAGAACTACATTTTATTTAATTTTTTTCTACTTGCTGCTCAATTTATCTAAGGATTATGGAGACCCCATAATCCAGAGTGAAATCCCTTAATTCATTTTTTTTATAAATACAATTATAAAGCCACGCAAGTAGGCTTCAGTCTTGAAGAATGTCCCAGACTCTTGCATTGGTTTTGGTGGTGGTAGGTTAATAAACTATTGTGAAGCATACTTTGTAAATCAAGACTGGAAAGCATGGTAAAGCATAGGTGAGAACTGAAGCCCAGAGAGATAAAGCATATTAAACATGGTAAACTGTGGTAAATACAAAGTAAAAGCATGGGATACTGCACACATGTTCTGTGGTAAACTTGTATAAGGAGTGTTAGCCTCATTTAAATTAGATGTGTAATGAATAGAACATGTGTACAGGGCATGTGTATACAACATATATTGCTTTGCTAGGAAAATGTGAGATCTAGTGATGCTAATACATAAGGTACGGTTTACTGGAATTATTTTGTAATCTACTTTAACAGAAGTGATATTAAGCGGGTTTGACTGTATATAATGCACACTGTAGCCAGGATGTTGACCCTCTTCCCTGGGGACGCTTACCATGCTGAAGCAGAGCAGAGCATGAATGATAGGAAGCTCTTTATTTCATTTCAATTTAATTAGCCGGTTTCAGACCATAAAAAAAGAATGACCTGACAAACTCTATGTGGGTACCTGTATAATCTGAATTCTAATTGCCTTCCCCACAGTCTTTAGATATGGGTAAAGCTACAGACGGAAACCAACGGAAACGATTTTAATGGAAAAAATATTGGCATTAGCATTTATTTTTGAGGGGGATTCATTCAGGTTTGCTGCTGCAAGGCAATGAAATAAATACATACATGTAAATAGTGTAGAGTTAAGCTTTTCTACCAGTTTTTTTGTCTGTACATTTGTTCATCTGTATGTCACATTTACATGTTTGCACATTTCTGCTTTACCAATCTTACCCTGTGTTTTATTGCATTTTCCTCTGCTTTTACTATGGTAAACTTATGGGTGGGCATGACCAAAACAACACAATGATGTTAGCTTTTTTTTGTCTTACAGACGTAAATTAATTCAAGAGAATGTATTGCAGCGCCCTAGTTGTTTATGACTTAATGGTTGTGTTTAGATGTGTCACTATTTAGGTCAACTGAATTAATCTGATTAATCTGCAAACTGTTTTTTTTGTTTGATTTTTTTTTCAATAATGTACAATAACTTGGAAAATAAATGTTATTATTAACCCCCTTCACAAAACCTTCTCCTATTAGAACGGTTGTTTTTCTCTTATTCTTTCAGTTGCCACGATACAGCCAATCTACCGCATATCATCTGTTCATTAGCCTTTTCAGCAGTAAATTAGCAACAATTAGGGAAAGTTACAGCCCATTTGTCTCACATGGAAAAAATAATGTTTTCATTTCTTGAGTGTAAAACAGTATGACTAACCACATTATCTAGTATAGGGGTTCCCGAGGGTCTCTCCTGGTAAAGGTACGACTGTGCGGTATGCAGGGTGAGTCATACAGTCAGGGGTGTGCCAGATTCCCTCTGTGCCAAGTTGCTGGTCTTCACTGGGGATTCCACAGCATTGGCTCTGACGCTAGGTTAGGGAGGCAAAATCGGCAGGGACTGTTTCTCTTCACCCCAATGAATCCTACTGGCCAGATACCTGGGGAGCTCAATACTGACACCTGCTGGTGTCAGTATGTATTTCTTACTTCCATTAGGTGCAGGGGGGCAGGTTAATAGTTACACTCTGGTATACCAGATGTACTTGGAGGGGTTAGACATGATGCTGAGAGCTTTACTGAGGCGACAGGGATGCTTACTTTTAAAAAGTCACCAGATTGTGATGAAACCGAAAATGATGCAAAGCGAATCTAAGTTAAGATGATAGTTCACATCCATACCAAGTTATTCTTTAAATACAATGTATAAAATGCATGAGAAGAGCAGTGGACTTATAAAGAAACACTGAGAAAGCGTACACATAATCTGACTGCTTGATTGTAAGAGCATCCAACTGCAAAACTGGAAAGCAATTTAATGCAATCAAAAAGCCCAAGCAGTGAAGCAGATTTGTTGTTAATTGCGAGTATTGCTCTTCCCAGTGTGAGCTGTCTGTTCTTTGCAGGTAGTCATACAGGTCTGCTTTCCTGCGTGGCGTGTTAACTGCACCACAGAGAAGCTTCTTGGCAGAATTGCATTTCTGATTCTAGGAGCTCCCCAGGAAACTTACATTTGAGTTGATTTCCTTGAAAGATTTCCTAGATTTAGCATGTCTTTATGCACCAGAATGGCTTTGCCTATTGCCAAGTTTTAGTAAACTGAAAAAAATACAAAACACTATACATTAGTTTACTTCATGGAAATTGATAGTGTACTACAGGTCTATGTATTTATATGGGAGCATGTACTGGATTGATAGCCTCGGAGATCTTGAAAGATTGGGAGCTACATGTCTTTCTTTTGGATCTTCTTCACTTACCATCCTACATACATAAAAGTTAGCATGTTTACCCAATGTAATTTTTTCGTATTTCTTACTACCTTCTGTATAGCTTTTTTCTACACCCTGGCCATTTTATTAGGACCTGTTTGCCCTGATCACAATATTGATACAAAGTGACTCCACAAGGTGCTGGAAGGCATCTCGACGGATGTTAATCCATTCAGTCATTAATATTTCATGTAATTACTGCAAGACTGAGGATCGTGATGATGAATGTGGGTGGCAAAGATGGCTGCAGGGGTGACGTCAGACCAGGGAAATGAAACAACAAGGAATGGCGGTGCAAAATTGAGACGCTACGGTGCTCAGTGCTTTTATTAAACAAACAAACGAAAAGATTTATACAAAACAAAAAAACTATCAAAACTAAAGGCATGTTGGCCAAAAGAACAAACAAATAATAACTAAAATGAAAAACAAGTATCACGCTGGTGCAAACCAGCCTGAATAGCGATTGTTTACCTTTTATTTATTTTTTCTACCGTTCTCCACTCTGAACACACTCCTCGTTCAGCAAAACTGCAGGTCTTTTATATTTAACTAGCTATTAATTATCTTATTACCCCTCGGCCACAGTCTGCACGAGTTTATTAAGTCTGCGTGACTGTCAGCTAGTTAAATAATCAGTAGCTGACAGTCATGCATTCTCAGAGGTATTTTAAAATAAACAATAACATGGCGGACAGCAACTTGCTCATCCTGCCACACAATAATAAAATACAAATAATACATTGGCTTTTCGAGGTCTATATACATATAACAATAATAATAATAATAATAATAATAATAATAATAATAATAATAATAATAATAATAATAATAATAAACAAATATATACAAAGGGGTGGGCCACAATGTGTCATTCAAGTTCATCCCAAATGCTCATGGGGATTGGAATGCCTGAAGTCATGATCCTCAAACCATGTGCACACAATTCTGGAACACGAATGAATGTATTATTGTCATGAAAGCAGCCATCGTCATCAAGTTCAGCATTGTTGGATGGACTTGATCTGCAACAGTGCTTAAGTTAATTATGAATATTTAAGAGATCCAGGGTATACTAGGAGAACATGCCCCACACCAGGGCAATGCCAGGTAGACAGGTCCTAATAAAGTTGCAAGCCAGTGTATGTGTTTCTTAGGGCTGAAAATAGTACATTTCTCTTGACTACATGAGTTTTTCAGCAATTTTACATAGACAATAAAAGTGTAATTTTACTAAATACCTAAATAACAAGCATGTTTTGCTTGTTTTACACTGAAACATCAAATACAGTCCAACCCTTCAAAGGGAGTGAAGTGGTGCATAAGCAGAGTTGACCGGGAGTTCACCAATAACCTGGCATTAAAAACGCAGAGGAAGTGTTGAGAACCGACATGTTTGCTGTGAAACTACAGTACTTGATTATTTCTGCTATAATGTAAATTGAATAGCATCACAATAATAATAAAGAAGTTTCATAGACATCATAAAAGGTAGCAAACAACTTTAATAGGGTGGAAGTCTTACACTTAAACTCCAAAACAATACATCTAGAGCTGCTTTATGACCAATGCTATTTCCCTGCTTTAATGGCACTGTACATTACCGTGAGAACTGTATTATGCTTCTCTGGGGTAAGTTTTTTTTTTTTTTACGGCTTGGTTATCAAACCTTTGTTTCCTCAACTGGATAACTGGGGGCACTTTAAAAGATACACAGTACAACCTTTCTTTGAATGGATGATTTGATTAAAAACATTTTCAAAAGTAAGCAATGAATTCCAGCATTTTTCTTTAAGCAGTTCTGGGCAACCTGCCATCACATTTTCATTCAAGGAACATTTTCATTTCTTCACATTTCATCTTACATGGACGACTGAATTCAAGTTGTTTTGGGAACTTAATCCCCAGAATTGGTAGATGTCTGTTTTCATTTGGTCATATAAAATCATTTAAAGAAACATCTTAAGTCTGGTAGACAAATGTGTCTTTTTCAAAAACAACATTATTGTGGTATGTGAATATATGGGTATGTGATTTGCCTGCCCTTATAAAAACTGACCACAGTACACACATAGCAAAGTGTAATAAAGCATAGTGAAAGCATGGTTAAGCATAGGTAAGCATTGAACAAGTACAGAGGTATGGTAAAGCATTCAAATAAAAATGGCAAAACCATGGTTAATTATGGTAAATGCATAGAATAACCATGAGAAAGGGAAAACTGACAAGGGGCGCCAACATATTCAAGACATTGAGAAAGTTTATTTTACTACTAGTACATACAGTATTCTACAATATTCTGTTTTATTGACCACACAGGTGCGCGTCCTTGCTGTGTGATGTTGCTGGTCTTCTCTGGGGATTCCACAGAGAGCATCACGTTGGCTCTGACACTCCCCTGTTTCTCCTCACCGTGCTACAGTGGACCCTACTGGCCAGGTGCTCAGTGAACTCAAGCAGACACCTGCAGGGCTAGCCTTCAGCTTGCTGAAATCCACTCTGGATGTAGAGAGGCAATTGGCTGACCTTCAGTTACCCTGAGCTGTTGTGGTGCAGTGTGGGAACATATAATTAGACATTCTAAATTGGGGAGAAAAATGGCCGGGGGCGGGGGGGGGTACAATAATAGAGTGTGTGTGTGTGTGTGTGTTTGTGTGTGTGTGTGTGTGTGCGTGTGTATATATATATATATATAGGGCAGCAGTGTGGAGTAGAAGGGCAGCAGTGTTGAGTAGTGGGTAGGGCTCTGGACTCTTGACCGGAGGGTTGTGGGTTCAATCCCAGGTGGGGGACACTGCTGCTGTACCCTTGAGCAAGGTACTTTACCTAGATTGCTCTAGTAAAAACCCAACTGTATAAATGGGTAATTGTATGTAAAAATAATGTGATATCTTGTAACAATTGTAAGTCGCCCTGGATAAGGGTGTCTGCTAAGAAATAAATAATAATAATATATATTAGGGCTGTCAAGTGATTAAAAACATTAATCACGATTAATCTTGAGATTAAAAATGTTAATCTAAGTTATTCTTGGTTTTAATGTAATATTTAATTGATACAATTACTGCATCCATGTCATTTAAGTTTGTTTTATTACTGATGCTATTGATATTATTATTATTATTATTATTATTATTATTATTATTATTATTATTATTATTATTATTAACAATACCGGATTCTGCAGAGAACGCCCTGGTTTGAACACCCCAACTTTTAGCAGAAAATAAAATTTTCACCATTCATTTCCGGTTTTTAATAACCATGAGCAGGTAATGCCTGAGGGGAAATATTGTGGCTCACGTGAGTAGAATAAAAACATGCCTAGAAGTAGTTGCTCTGTGCATTGAATGCGTCAGGGTTAGGGTCAGGGTTATCTTCGGTTCAGAAGACGAAGACCTGGAGTTCAGCGGTTCCAGATCAGATGATACAGGCTCCGCAGTCTGATTGATTATGCTTTCCTGTTGTTATGCTACAATCCATATTTTAGATTTTTTTTAAGACACTGCAAAACAAACTCGAGCACCATATTTTTGTATTGAACATTTTAATGCTATTCTGCTACTTTGCATGTTAATGTGTTATTTTGTGTTGTGTTTTCACATTGGACACTGCAATGTCTTACTTGCAGAGATTATGTAAAGCCCTTTAATTAGTTTTAAAGTTTAATGTTGGTTATGTAAAAAGATTTGAAATGACAAAACAGGGGGGCATACTGCAGCAGCTTTGAATTGTATTTCACCAGTCATTAAATATGTTAACTGTACTTCCTGATTCTTTATCGTGACTGTGTTCTGCGCTCTACCTTTGAATTTTAAGCAAGCCTAATTGTAAACGTAATCCATCTACCTAATGTTAAAAATACTCCCTCTGCAATAATGCCTGTAATTTTGCCCCTGTCTGAATCAATAGCCCCCCCCCCCCTCCATATATATATATGGATATATATATACTATATGTATGTATCAGTACTGGCATTGCTTATTCCTGTTACACAGTACTGTTGGCTCAATAGATACTGTGTTGAAGGGTAATTCTGATTAGGAAAGGGTTCATTTTTTGTTTTAAATACTATACTGTCCTTTAGTGACTGCTTCCTTTGACTCTTCACAGTAATATTATTTTTTATGACAGATGCACATGGATGCAGTATCTGTGAGTAATACAGACGCTGCCTCCAGTGTTTATTTTAGTGTACAGGCTACTCCTTACATGACCAGAGTGCTGCTAGACAGCCTCCTGAAGCAGAGGTGCCCCACAATGCAGAGCCGATGCACACAACTCTACAAGGTCACACATATCAAGACATAGGCGTGTTCTGGATATTCTCAATGTTGTTTTATATATGGAATAATAAATGGGAATGTTTACACCAGCATTAAATCACATGTAATCATTCCTGAGGTGACCAGGGGCTTGATTAGTTCATTTAAGCAATGCTTTGTATATTCAAATATTCCTTCTTTCTGAGTGGTTTTCATGTAGTGAGCTTGTAATTAATTTGTGACTCATCTCATTTAATTAAATGGAAAGGCAAGGGCTGGGCATAAACCGCAAACCATATGGTTCAAAGATGAACTTATTTCCAAGCTCTGTAGTGGAGAGGTAAGTACTTGTCTTGTGCTGATGTAGGTGTTATATATTCATCAGCTGCTAGAATGAGGTCCATTACTAGCTCAATGGTAGCTGGTCCAGCAGAGGTATAGTAGCCTCCTGAAGCTGCTGTGGTTTGGGTTGGATGTTGCTGGGTTATAGTGCTGGGTTATAGGGTTATAATGTTGCTGTTGCTGGGTCAAGGCTGAAGTGATTTTTAGTGTTGTTTAAAACACAATATAGAGGTAGTGATTGCGCATGGAATCCCAGTCTCCAGTGTTGAATGACTGCTGAAAATACAGACTGGAGAGCCTTGTGGAGAACACGGGTTTAATGGCTGCTGGAACTGTATTCTTAAGGATAAAACTCCCAGGTTTCCTCAATCAAGCTGTGTTTATTCATGGCCTACAAGGCTATACATAGCACTTTCCTACTTTTATTCAGTTATTTGCATTTTTATAGCACTTTTTATACAGAAGTACTTCAAAGCACTGTACAGTACATAGTAAAATAAACAAGTAAATAAAACCACAATACATATAAAACATGTTACTCAGTTGTTTGTTTATTTATTGAATAAACACACAACATGGGACTGATACAACATAGATACAGGTTTATAACAGGCTTTTTAATACTGTTGTCTTTGCTACCATACTGTCTGCCATGTCCCACCTCTCACACGATGCGTGTGGCATAGCACAGAGAACAGGGGCAGCACAGCACAGTGCAGTGCCATGTCCCACCTCTCACACGATGCGTGTGGCATAGCACAGAGAACAGGGGCAGCACAGCACAGTGCAGTGCCATGTCCCACCTCTCACACGATGCGTGTGGCATAGCACAGAGAACAGGGGCAGCACAGCACAGTGCAGTGCCATGTCCCATCTCTCACACGATGCACGTGGCATAGCACAGAGAATAGGGGCAGCACATCACAGTGCAGTGCCATGTCCCACCTCTCACACGATGCGTGTGGCATAGCACAGAGAACAGGGGCAGCACAGCACAGTGCAGTGCCATGTCCCACCTCTCACACGATGCGTGTGGCATAGCACAGAGAACAGGGGCAGCACAGCACAGTGCAGTGCCATGTCCCACCTCTCACACGATGCGTGTGGCATAGCACAGAGAACAGGGGCAGCACAGCACAGTGCAGTGCCATGTCCCACCTCTCACACGATGCGTGTGGCATAGCACAGAGAACAGGGGCAGCACAGCACAGTGCAGTGCCATGTCCCATCTCCCACACGATGCACGTGGCATAGCACAGAGAATAGGGGCAGCACATCACAGTGCTGTGCCATGTCCCATCTCTCATACGATGCGTGTGGCATAGCACAGAGAACAGGGGCAGCACAGCCACAGTGGAACATGGGTAGGAGAGTTGTGTTGTGTTTACCTGTTTTTTTGTTTTTTTTTAAATGCCGAAAACCCAAAATATAATGTAAAAAATAAATAAAATAAAGGTTGTTCATAAGGAGCCATAAGTGTTATATACTGTATGTTTGAATCAAAGACAAAAAGAAAATCCATTCTCAGTTCTTGTGCATTATATTTTGCTATTAAACTCTTTCATGGACTGACGTTCTGTGAAAATGTGTTACATTTACTGAAATAAAAACGCTTTTAAAACAATCAAATTCCCATTGGGCTTATGTTATTTTAGATTCTATTGCTTTTTTATGTATTACTATGCAGGACAGCCACTATAAGATCATTACCTTTATTAAAAATGTGCAGGGATGAATCTACCGATTAATCAACTAATGCCTAAAAATTAACCAATCAATGTGTTAACCTATAGGTGTGGATCAGGGGGTGGAAGATAGGCTCCTTCCTATCCTTTGATCTCCTATCATTCAAAATCTACTTCCTATTTAAACCATTAGTCACACTGTACACTTTCGTCTTGTGTTTTTCATTTTGGTAAACCTAAGCGGATTTCAAGCAATTTTTCTTCAGCGGAAGAAATAAAACAGCAACAACAACAACAACAACAACAACAATTTAAGTATGGAGTACTAAGAGCAGATCTCCTCCTCGGATCTGGAGGATTTCGAAGATCAATTTTTGTCTGTATTGGAACATTCTCCTACAGCTTCAACCCAGGATATGGTCAGCCCACCTCTTTTTCCTCTATCAGGCGTCTCCATAACATCTGAACAGGTGCCTGCCCAACAGGACAGTATACCACTACCCACCGTCCAAGGAGTCAATCCCGGTCAATCGAAGTGGCTCCAGGCCCAGGATATACCTCCAGGGCGACTGTACTTTAAGGACTGGACTCTCATAAAGACCCTCCTCAAAAACGTTAGCGAGATCCCAGCAGGGAGCAATCGGGAATCTCTTTTAATTTTCTATTGTAATTCTATCTCGGCAGAACCAATTTTTCCACCTAAGAAAACTACCCAGCCGCGCTCAGCTGTCCAGTGGCCCAGGTCAGACAGCAGGCAGACTGTCTCAGAGCAAGCTACTGCCACTGTCAGCACATCATCAAACCAGCAGGCAGCCGCTCCAGCAAGCGAAACTCAACAGGAACATTCTAGCATTCTCAATGAAATAAAAGCATTCATGCAACCATTCACAGATACCTTATCATCAGTCAATACCAAAATCAGCTTGGATAAACGGGTGTCCAACATCGAGCAAGGAAAGCAAAGTTCCGCAGTTACAGTGATTTCCTACATTCCTGCAATAAATCCAGCCACTTCTACTCTAGCTGCAATCACTTCCGGCTCATGCTCTATCACTCCCCTCGCAACGAGACCAAAGGTGGAGTAATTTTAAACTGTCACAGAAACCCGAGATGGAATTGTTTTCCTGTAACTCACTGAAGAGGCCCATCTATTATTTTTTATAATACATGGATACCTTTGTGATGCTAATATTAAAGACGAGCTTCAGCAGTACAGTTGTTTTTTTTTAAACGTAGTGTTTCAGTTCTATATAGACGTTCTATGTCGTTATCCTTTAGTATATATATATATATATATATATACACACACACACACACACACACACACACACACACACACACACACACACAATGTAGTTCAAGCATATATTACAGGAAGAGATAATGAGCATATTATCTCAGTCCTGTTTGTCTGAAACCATGAGGAGTCATTTCCTAGCACTCATGCACCACTTGATTTTCCTCCCCACATGTGATCTAACTGCATTTCCCTCTTTATCCGGGTGGAACACTATTGGATGTCACTGTGGGAGGTGTAACCTTATGTAAATTAATTAACAGGAGCAATGGCCTTGTGCAAATGTGTTATTGTCAAGTTGTTTGTTTAGTTTTTTCTGAAGATTTAGATTTAAAGTAATCTGAATCCATTTGTTAAATGAAAAAAAAAAACTATATCAAAACCATATTCTCATATGTACAATAACTTGTATATATTACAAAAGCATAACATTTCAGTGGCACTAGCAACGCTATTGCTGCCCATCCCCTTTCCTTGTATAGAAGATATTCTGGATCTTTGCATACCTGTGTAACAGGGAGGAGGCTGGGTGCAAACAGGCAACACCACCCACAACAAGCGAGCGTCTTAACCTCAATGCAAAAGAGCCGGGCTCGTCTGCATTTGTGGTTACAGAGCTTTTAACATCATCTCATCTCACCGACAGGAGACAAAATCCGTAACCACAGTGCATCACACAACACTGCCCCTTACACCTGCATTACAGCTGTCTTACAAGTCAGGCACAGGCAAGATAACATTTTATGCTAATTAGGATGTTCTCGGGTTAAATCGGACAGCCACACCCCATTGACAATCTGCACCACACACCAATCTCAATTAGTTTTGCTTAAAAAAATGTTACACCTGAAAGAAATAGAGAGACAACCAATAACAATAATACAGAGGATTCCTGACTTCTAGAACACCCTGTAGATTAAGGGTTGCTGCTTCCTGTGCTGTATGTCACTCTCACTCCAATAGCTGCCACACAGTCATACAACTGATTTCCACCCCTTATAAACGCATCCCATTAGAAGGTTTACATGTAAGTAAATTGCTGTCCAGTATTTCAATGTTTTGAATAACACGGTAGAACAATATATCCTTATGATACGGATGTCTTTAATTATAACATTTTGGTAATCAATTCAATGCCTAATATCCTTGCATCTCGAATTCCACAGCAAATCAGACTTTTTTGTGTGATTTTTGTGTGCTGATACTTAATTTGCCAGATAAACTCTGCTTATTGTCACTAGTTATGCATAGGCCCATTGAAGTGATATTACTGTATTAAATAAGCTAATAAGAAACAGTATTTGAGTCTTGGTAAGTGCACTCATTTAATGCTCTCCTGCTTTATAAGAAGTTACAATTCCACAGCTCATGTCAATTCAGTCCCAGTAATGAACTTGCTTTAAACCCTGTCATGACTGTTATTTAGTCTGTGTTGAGCGCTCCGGGTTGCTTGTAAACCTGGGACAGTTTCCGCAAGACAAATCAGTCTGACAGTGCGGACATGATAAAAGGAGACAGATAAATACATTTTGAATCAGATGTTGAGCCGGTAACGCAGCAACCTCTTGTCAGTGATGTTGATTTCATTTGGGACTCACAGTGCAAACCAACAGATGAACTGACCACAGGCTAAAAAACATTAAATAAAATGATGGGAAGCCTAAAGGCAATTGTAAACAAGGTAGGAACCTAACACGGTAATTCAGCAATGTTTAGACCATTCAACTAGGACTCTGTGTACCAGGGCTTTGAAAATCAAACACCTGACAGTGAATTTCTAGTTCTACATCTTAAACCCTGAGAGGTGTCCTGTTTTAATAACTGGCTCTGTTTAGATCCGACACCATTAAAATCCATCACCTAGTAAAAAAAAGGACCAGTGCCACACATAAAGAGGGTCCTCATAACCATGTAATAATAGCACAGGACCTGAAAGGCTAAAATATCTGTATAAAATCGAGAGTTTAGCAGATTATGGCCAAATGCAAACTGAAACGACTCTAAAGGTTTGGCTCAGATTGGTGCACAATAAAGGCAGTTGTGTTCACCATGCAGAATGTAACAGATTGGTTGGTCTACCTATAAAACAAAATCAACTTAATGCAAATCAACAGTGTCTGAACTTGTTCCACTCAGCAGCTTACAACTAGTTAGCTGCAACGATGATACATGCATTCCAGAAAATAGGCATTGGACATTACAGGAATTTACATCTCAGTCTCGCTACTGCACCTATCAATGTCCCACAAAGCCTGATTCTGCACGACTCAATGGACAGATGCCTTAATTTTATCAATTGTCTTTCTCTGACATTAGTTTTTCTGAATTCCCGCTTAATTATTTTTTGAGTAATTCTATTTTTGCAGCCACTACAGTTATTATTGAAACGCTAATGTGTGCATGTACTAAAACTCACCATCTGTGTTAGTCAATGCCACTGAGAACAGTCTATTATTCATCATATTCAGAAAAGGACTGTTGTTTGTTAATGAATTTAAACACACAGCATTTTCTGAAATCATGCTTCCGTAAACACTCACAAAAAACTATATTACAGAAAAATGAAGGCTGAAACATTGCTCTACATAATTCATGCAGTGTTGGCTTTCCACTTTGTTTACATTAAACATGACATCTGGTACTACACTAAGTAAAAAGATGTTCTCTGTTTGATGCCTTGCTATCTAGGAAATCAAGAGCGGATGTCAGCGAGCTACCGACCTCTGGAGGACAAAGGCCAGTCCTACAGGTGTCCACTTGAGTCAATGCAACGCGGTCTGTGGAATCCCCCATGACTTGGAACAGCCAGGACACAAACTTGCGCTCTCCTGACTGTATGACGCACCCTGCACACCATGTGGCTGTGCTTTTACCAGGCGAGCCCCTCGGGGACCCCAAATGTACTTGATGTTATCCACTTGAAGCTTAATTTGCGCAAGTACAACTCACAAATGCCTTTTTTTCAAATGAGTCTACTCAACTTCAAGTATCCTCTGTGAAAAACCCACTCAATACCTGGAAGACATCATCACTCTTAAGGTCCTTTTTGGCCAACGACCATTAATCGCAGCAAGATAAATATGCAGAGGCGGCTATAACCTTGAAAAGAACACCCTTGACAGAAAATATAACGAGAACCCCCCTCAAATCCCAAGATGAATATCAATGACAGCCCTCCTTTGAGAGAGGCACGACTCACAATGGTTTAGTGACGAGAGATAGCCATTAGCTGTGATTGATGCTTTACCTAAAACACAAAGCAGCATTAGGGGAGATAAATGAGCGCACCCCAAGACTCGGTCCCTGTGGGTGTGCACTGCCTGGAGCCCAGTCCCACGCCAGCCAGCCAGTCAGGATTGTTGAGCTGCATAGACTAATGAAGAGAACATGAGGGAATTGCTGAAAGACAGCTCTGCTTCCTAAATGGATGCACATGCTTGTTTTTTCAAAAACATTTTCTCCTTTAAGAGGAATATAGTCAGTATTGAGGATTATTAATGAATATTGTTTATTTTTAGAAGGTAATGCGGAGAAACACAGAGCCTGAATGTAAAATGCTGTTTGATATTTAATGCTTGTGTGGAATATTGTCCTTATTTGCATGTTTTTTCAAAGTCTATTTATATGAGGAAAATATAAAAAGAAAATGTGGGCGAAAGGTTTGTTAATAGGGCCTTAAATTAAAAACATATATATTGTTTGTTATTATGTCAATTGCCAGTAAACTGCTGAGAAAAAATAGATTTAGGAGCAATTAACTTCAATGGCCATTGCTTTTAAAAAAAAATACAATTCCTTACAATTTCATAGTGTTTGTAACCATTCTGTGTGGTTCTGGGGTTCTGTTGCTCCATTATGAGTGTATTTCTATTTTATTATATTTTAAGTTATTAAAATAACTTACTGGACGCTGATCTTGTCTGGAGAATCCTAAATGCCTGCACTGAAGTACCTTCCAAATCAAGAGACGATATGATTTTCCAATGACCCCCACATACGTGTAGCCTATATAGAGACAGGGGGTGGGGTTGGCAGAGTTGAAATGTCATTTTCTCCAATAAATCTGAAGCCAGACTGATTTAGGATTGAACGCACCAACGTGGATTAACCACTAATCCAGATTAAATCAAGGATTATATTTTAATCAGGTTGCACAAAACTTTAAACCAGGTTTTATATGTAATCCTTGTTTAAAATGAAATCCAAGGCTAAACATGTCTCAGTCCAAGATTAAAATATAATCACATTGCACCACTAATTTTAATCAAGGTTTAAATGTGAAAGGTGGATTACATTTAAGACTTCCTTGGAGGTGGTTTAAACTTTGACTGGCAGCATACCTCAACAAAACGTACCTTTTCTGTAAAACAACCGAGAACATGAAATGCTAGTCATGGCAAATCTCACCCGATGAATATTTAGTAAAACCCATTAGTCACAAACAAATACTCTATAAGCATGCTTATTATTATTATTATTATTATTATTATTATTATTATTATTATAACAATCTGGTTTCACATTATGACCGTGTAGTCTATATTGTATATTTGAGTCAAGGCGAAATGAAATAAAGACAAAAGTTATGTATCATGTTTATGTATCATAGTGTACAATTACAAATGTAACATTTTTTAAAAACAATAAAAACAGTATGCGGCATGTTAAAAACATATACAGGTAAACAAAAACAAAAAAAACTTGGAGAACGGAAGTAGAGAGGAGGTAAATTAATATAACAACTGCTGCTCGGGTTGGAAGCACCAGCACGATATTTGTTATTGTTTATTGTTTGTTTGTCCAACGTGCCCTTTTGTTTTGAGTGTCTTGTTTTGTTAAAACTGTTTATTTTCTTGTTTAATAAAACGCTGCGCGCCGTAGCGTCTGTTTCACCCGCCAGCACTGCCGTGTTTTGGTTTCTGTTTCTGGTCTGATGTCACCCTACAGTCACTCCTGTCACACATGCTTATAGCGTATTTGTTTGTGACTAATGGGCTTTACTAAATATTCATTGGGTGAGATTTGACCTGACTATCCTGTAAGCCTAGAGCCATATACTTAACACAATATTGTAATCAACCTCACAATTCAACACAGCCCAGTTAACAGAACCTTATTATTATTATTAAATGCAGGGATAGTTACCCCAGCAACAATGATTTTAACTATCAAATTAACTACAATCCACTTACCTGGTAATAAGTTGATTCACCCAGCAGCGTAGAGTTCACACAATGAGCACAGACACACAGCGCGTGCGTCCTCAGTTAGAAAGTCAGACTAAATATTTGCACAGTTAAGATGCCAATTTAAGTGCAGTAGGCTCAAACACACACGCCCACTGGTTAGAAGACAAAGACGCACTAATCATTCACTATACACAATATTCTAATCAACCTCACAATTCAACACAGCACAGTTAACATGGTAAAAAAGACCTTTAAAACTTCACAGCAAACACAGCTAACGTTTCGACCTGTAGGTCTTCTTCAGAGCATGTATATGTATGCAGTTGTGCCAAGACAAAGCATCTCGTGCTTGAAAAGTTTTTTCAAACACTTTTGTAGTGTCGGCATTCACATTGTTATAGAATTATATATATATATATATATATATATATATATATATATATATATATATATACAGTATATATAGTGAAAGATCTGTGTATTTGTTGGGAGGGGATACCAAAACGACAGTATAAAAGAGGAGGTGTCAGACAGAAATAGCAGTTCAAGTGGGCACTTTTATTACATTTGTGACGTCAGGACACTACGTCATTCAAAAAAAGAAAATAAATAAAAGAAAACCTGCCCACTTGGGCCCTGTCTAAACTTCTTGCAGGCCCTATGCTCGGCCTTGCATGAGCTAGCCTCAGTGCAAGTGTTGCCAGGCAACCAGAGGGAAACAAGCTTGTTGTTGTTCGAGCTAGTAAATAACATTTTTTAAAAAAAGCTACAACCCCTTTAGAACTGCAGTGCTCTCTGACATTCTCGTCAGACAGCGTAACGACATGAAGCCGACAGCACTGATGTACTAAGCCTGCCGTGTACCTGTGTATTTATGTTTTTGTCTTGTAAATATAACAGGTGGAACTAAATACAATAGAGCTGGCTTATTGGACTTTCTTACATAATGACATCTAGATCAATGCCATTTCTTATTTGAAACTAATCTGTACATGCAGTTGATATATGTCATGGTCATCAACTTTTTTTTATCATACTAATAGCTCTGATTTTGAATTTACAGACGTGGTGGGGATGGACGTTGTTGGCATATTGTTTTGGTTAATATTGAGAATGACACAGAGAAGTCCTTCATTATCATATGCTGCTGGTTGACTCTTCTCCTGGTGTCTATTTAGAATTTAGTGTGATACATCATTCTTGCCCTGACCTTATATAACTGTACCTTTTTTATATTGTAACGGATCTCCTCCTAGTGGCTGATGAGTTAATAATACTAACAGCAGCTTAAGACATGTACTTACCTCTTGGATACAGAGCTTGCTCTTTAGTTGAATCATGACATTTGTCTTTGGACCGTGAGGTTAGCAGTTGCATCCACCCCTTGCATCTCCATTAATTACAATGGGATGAGATGCCAAGACATTACAAACAAGATTATGTAACTACAGTCTGCAGCTGACTCATCGATGACTGACTAAGCAAATAAAAGAAGTCTGTGGATAACAATGAATAAAATCTTGTCATTTCAGTTCAAGCTTTGTCAGGGTCTGGGTGCATCAATGAATTATTTATTTTGTGCCTTTTCCAATTTTCAATATTGCAGTTGATGTTTGACCTGTTTCAAAAGTGAAATATTTCCTATGGAAGTTGTGTCACCTATAATGGAACTACCATTGGGTATATTTATAAAGGAACTCGTCTATCACCGCATTCTTATTTTTTTTTCCATGTCACTCCCATGTAGGCCCACTTGTGCAGCTTTGCTTATTTAAAGGTAATTTGTCCTGCCTCCATTTTTTATGTGCATGCTATCTCTAAACAACTCCCGTCTTCAGTATATAGTTTTGCATTATGAGATGGGATACATATTAAAAGATGCTATTGTTAAAAGATGGTGCTCACATTTAAAAAAAAAACAGTAGGAAAAATGTGCACCCATTCTGAGTGTAAATGGTATGAGGTGCATAACAGAGACTTCAGGCTTCTTCCATGGCCATCGCAATCCTCGGATCTCAATCCAGAGAAGCATGTTTGGGATGAACTTCTCATTACAATCAACTGCCCGTCTATCACCTAGCATGATATATTGATGACTGAATGGATCCCTCAAGACACCTTCCAGCACCTTGTGGAGTCTGTGCCACATCATGTCAAAGCTGTGATCTGAGCAAACGCAATGTACATTATAATGCACTTGCACTATTTAAAAACATTTAAGTTGTTGTCTGGGTTGCAGTGTTTTTCCTTCATGTCACATAGGCATAGATGAAGCTATAGATTTTTTTTGCCCATTCGCCCTTTACTAAAATATAACCTTAATCCCACTAAACACAGTTAATTCCACCATCTGGATGCTCAGCATTTTGTTTTCAAAAGAAAGCCTAAATAATATATTTGAAGTGTTGCCCATCACAATAAACATCAAGAGGTATCTTAAAAAACCATGCAAGCAGGAAGAAGTCTGTGCTAATCAAAGGGAATCTTTCATGTTTTCTTAAGAGACACATAGGATGAATATTAACCTTTCATTTTGGTAAAAGGTTTGGCAGGTCCTCCCTATTCCTCAGTTATCGTGCTGCACACAGGGTTGCATCTGCAGTGTGTTTTAATTATAAACCCTCCAGAGGGTGAAACCTCTACTGCAGTATTTTTTAAACGTGCCTCTCTTTTCTACCTATATTTTACAGGGTATTTTCATTGGTACAATGTCTATTGTTTCCTGGATCGGGATACTTTTACAGCACTGATCAAACCCTTAATAGAACTTCCCAGTGCTTTAAGTTGAGGTTTGGGATTTTTAAAAACAGCAAACACTACAAATGAGATCACGGCAGCAATGTAACAGAGGGAGGGTGATGTGAACCAGTGACCGTGCGCAGTGCCAGCAAGCTGTGCAAGCAAGCCAGGCTCATCTGCTTTTGTGGAGATTTTATCTTCCATGACAGCAGTGCATCACACAACACTGCCTCTTACACAAGCACGAATAATACAATTCATAGGATATAATGGCATAGAGGTTGCTGTTTCAGCCTGCACAAAGATGCTGGATTTACACATCATTGTATAAAAAGAACACATCTTGTAATAGATGTTAGTACAGTAAGTTGAATGCTGTTTTAAAACATATTTAAGATAAGCAAGGGACATTGATGAGGGGGAAGAGGCAATAAAACCTCTGATGATCAAAAGGCTACATTTTGCCTTTGAAAAATTTTTTTAAGTGTGCATCTGCCATTTTTGATGAGTGATATTGTTTTGTTTTTTTTAATTGAAACCGGTTATAACATAATAAGAACATAAGAACATAAGAACATAAGAAAGTTTACAAACGAGAGGAGGCCATTCAGCCCATCTTGCTCGTTTGGTTTGTAAATGTGTAGTCAGGCTGAGCCTTGCAATTCTGTGCAGCCGAAATGACAAACAATGCCTGCAATAGCCTCTGTAATATTTGAATGTGGCACAGTTTAAGAAAATGTCATTTATATTTGAATCCATTATCATATGGACTTAGAAAGTGTTCATCTAGCATCCTGGTTAGGGCTTATGTGATGAGACTGGATTACTGTATGTATGGCTATTGCCTTTTACATAAGATTATGTTTTTAAATCTCCAAGTTAATTCTTGCACTCTGCATAAAACTATTCAGAAGTTTTAAGTCCTTAATGCATTGCACTATTATTGCAATGGATCACACAGGAATGTACATGATTGCTACATCTCAATTTGTAAGTGGATATAACTCACCAGATACAGTGTTCCATTCACTTCCAATGTCATTATTAGGTAATTGTGTTATGATTGAGAGATATTGATTGCTTGTGAGTATAGTGTACATTCACTTACAAATACTGCCGGTTTGCTGTAGTAAATTCCTATATTATTTGTTGCAATTATAGAGCAATGCATTAAGGACTTGAGACTTTTCAATAGTGTATGCAGCTTGAATTCATATTTGTGTTTTTTTTTTCATGAATTAATAATAGTTTGTTTCAATACTTTATTCTACTTTATTTTTCCCAAAACAAAAACACTGAATGTGCATATTTTTTAAGTTTGTATCAGTTTATTATCGCAGTATATGTGTTATTCTTATTAAATCCTCATTTATTATTGTTTCTGCATGTAAATAAAGTCACCAGCATATTTTACCTTTAGTCTCTGAGCAAGGTGGTATTTTCTGTAATGAGGCCAGTAGAAAAGTGACCAAGGGGTGTGCACTGGTACATTCTTCCCCCTGAAGAAGTGAATTTGTTAGATATTTGCAATATGAAATTACTTGTGCACCCCCAGTGGCCATTGTTATGCTGGCAACATTACATGACCTTGTTGATTCTTGCTCACACTTAAGGAAAGTATGAAACAGATTAAATTAGTTTAAGTGTTACAGAACACCCTGCAGTGTTTACAAGAAACTCAGTATGTTACCTTTGCTGTGTCCTATGTTGTCGGTATCGCAGCATTATTTTTATTATACGTATTTCTGTCTACGAATTTTTAATCACACATCATGAGTCATAAATCAACTGACTGTTCACCAGGAGAAAAGAAAATCTCTTTTAAGGATTGGTGTATCCACATCACTGTAACCTCCTGCGAAATGTTGTTTCTTTGCTCCCTCAACTGTTCAACTGTTGCAGGAGGGAGCATGAACTGACTTTGGTGTTTAGAATGAAATCAGTATTCAGAGGCTGACAAAGAAGTGAAAAGAAGCATGAGACGTGATAAGAGAATGTTCATTGAAATCTAGCCAAACAAGATGCAGCGAAACAGGGAAACATGAAAAAATGATTTTACAAGAAAGCTTGCAGCGATGCATAAAACAGCAGACAAGCCAGTGAAGAACAAAAATGGAACACTACTATAGGAGGCTGTGTGGTCCAGTGGTTAAAGAAAAGGGCTTGTAACCAGGAGGTCCCCAGTTCAGATCCCACCTCAGCCACTGACTCATTGTGTGACCCTGAGCAAGTCACTTAACCTCCTTGTGCTCCATCTTTCGGGTGAGACGTAATTGTAAGTGACTCTGCAGCTGATGCATAGTCCACACACCCTAATATCTGTAAGTCGCCTTGGATAAAGGCGTCTGCTAAATAAACAAATAATAATAATAATAATAATAATAATAATAATAATAATAATAATAATAATAATAATAATATTCACAAAAAAATTATGATCAGCTCAAAAGATGGGCAGAACCGACCCCTCAGATATACCACAAGCAGAAACTCCTTTACAGTTAAACACAAACAATCCTAGCAGAGCAGAAATCAAGGAGGCCATGAAGAAACTGAATAGCGGAAAAGCCCCAGGCCCTGATGCTATACCACTGGAAGCCAGTAAAGGAGATTAAGAAAAATCCAATGAAATGCTGTTCCAACATTGAGAAGATATGGGAAACAACAGAGGTACCGGAAGACTGGAAATATGGCTAGATCATTAAGTTACCAAAGAAAGGGGATCTCAGAGATTGCAAGAACTGGAGGCATCCCATTGTTGTCAATATCAGGGAAAGGCTTAAATAGATGTACCCTTGAAAGACAAAACACAAATCTTGACAGACAACTATGAGATGAGCATGCTGGTTTTCGAAAAGACAAATCGTGCAAATCATGCATAACCTGCAAATCTATTCATCATAGAACCCTTCAAAGTGGAAACTGGAGGAATACAGGGATGTTTGTTGTCACCTTTGTTATTCTTCTTAGTGATGCAAAGGACAAGAGAAGGACAAGGCCCAGGCATACAGTAGACACTACTTAGCCAGCTAGATGAGTTGGACTTCGCCAATGACATCATCCTTCTTTCTCACAACCAATAACATATGCAGAATAAGACCAATAGACTAGCGGCAATAGCAGCAAAAAACAGGCCTCAAAGTCATTAAAGACAAAACTAAAGTTATGCACATAAAGAACAGTTAGAATGACAGGATTGCCCTAAATGGTGAAGCACTTGAGGACAAATCCACTTGGAAGCATCAGCAGCAAGGATGGAAGAACTGATAAAGCTATCCAAACAAGAATAGGAAAGGTCAGAACAGCATTTGTATCCCTAAAACAAATCTGAAGACCAAACAATAGCCAAACGTCACATTCTTAACACCAATGTACAGAGCAGAAACACATGGAGAGGAACAAAGACCATGGCAAACAAGTTACAGACATTTGTCAGTAAATGTCTACAAACTATCTTGGGCATTCGCTGGCCAGAGTCCATCAAGAATGAGGAATAGAGTTACAAACAAGACATATAAAATGGGGTTGGATTGGACATACCCTCAGAAAACCCCAAACCTGTGTTGCTCGACAGCCGTTGAAATGGAACCCCCAAGGATAAGAAGACCCGGCAGTTCAGAAAACAGTTGGTGCAGAAAACTGTGATGCTGAAGTAAAAAGACAGGGCTACACTTGGGATCAGGGGGGGAAGTGGCTGTCCAAAACAGAGTTAAATGGTGAAAACCATTAGAAGATTTTGACTCCACAAGGAGTGATAAGGTTAAATGATGGTTTGAGGATCATGACAGAGACTTCCATGCAGAAGTTAACTGAGACTTTAACCATTAACCTGCCCCCCCTGCAACAGTCTGCCCCTAATGGGTGTAAGGAATACCACATTTGTTCTATGTAGTATTTCTTAGTCATGTGTTCTGTGTTGCTGACAAGTTAATGGTTACACTCTGGTGTACCAGCTGTCTTCATAGATTAGACATGATTCTGAGAGCTCTACAGAGGCCACAGGAGTGCTTTAAACTTCTCAGTTTTAAAAAGTAATCAGAATGTGATAACTGAAACGGAAAATGGTACAGAGTGGAATGGAGAAGAAGTTTGCGACTGAATTGTAGATGGGTGTTTAGATGTTCTTTTACAAAAGGTTGTGTTCAATTGTCATTTGTTAGTAACTGACTACGTGTGGCTGCTGCTGCTGCTGCCTTCCAGCGCCCCTTGGAAATCAGATGTAAATTTCAATGGGTTTTTTTATCCAGGTTAAACCATAAAGAAATGAATGACAATGCCATGCAAGTGTAGGAGGCAGTCTGGTCTCACAGCTTCTCTTTCAGCACTGCAGTAAAGACATATTGTGTGACATTGCACCCGATATGACCCGATATGAATTGTACCCGATATTAATTTTATCAGAAGGATTTACGCCATTTACGCATTCCAACTCAGCCCATGTTAGTTACAACATCTACTCAAAATGAATGTCTTTAGCTGCCTATCATGAGGAATCAAGTTAATTCAAATGCAACCTTCTGTGGTTTCAAAGGAAATGGAAGGCACTGTAGTGTTGCTAAGGGTAAATACATGTTGTTCAGCCATCTGCTGTTAATACTTTAAACCTATGCAGCCATGTGTCGACTTCAAAAGAGAACTTTAAGTAATTGTAGCTAACAAAATAGTTCCGCACATTTTCATTATTCATTATACAGGTCCCAAATGTGCAGTTTTGAAATAAACATGTGTATTTTAAAACATACTATCTGGGGTGGGGGGAGGGAGAAACACAGGCACGTGGTGTGCATGGTTAGTCATAAAGTATAGATTCACGTCCTGGCTGTGTGAAGTAGACCGGTCTTTGCTGGGGACTCCGAAGGGAGTGTCACATTGGCTCTGGGACTTTCTCCTCATCACGCTACAGCGAACCCTGCTGGACAGGCACCCAGTGAACTCACACCTGCATATGGCAGGTACTAATAAAGGGGCCATATATTATTAATCATAGTAAAACAGTGACTTTTAAAATTTGTTTTTTGCATTGAAAACTAGCATTCCGAATTTTTTTTTAAAAATCATCTTTACTTTTTTGTATTAATACTGTACATGGAAATAGAAAGATGGTGTTATTTGTAAAATGCTGCTTTCAATACCTGATTACTGCAATGTGACCTCAAGCTTCCAAACAGCCCAAAAATGCATTCCTTATTCCAGCCTGCCTGCATGCAAATTAAAACCCACAAGCTACTGTACTGTAGTGGGGAAGAGATTAAACTCACCCACACAGACTTAATGGATGTCTAGAAACCATGATTATTTCACATTGGCTTAACATGATGATGCAAAGTGGTGTTAGTTCAGCTGGGGTGTGCTCTGCACTGGCGCAATCTCATCAGTACAGAATAAGACTCTAAAGTGATTGTAGCTAACAAACTATTTCCATAAATCTTATACTAGCTAAATAGGTCTCAACTGTGCAGTTCTGAAAGAAACATGTTATAGCAAGTATGTATTTTAATTTGTAAACATGATATCTGGTACAAGGTTGAAGAAAGTTCTCAGGTCCCATGTCTAACTTGCAGGAAATCAATTTTCTTGCACTTCCTTGGTCATTTCCCCTGAGCAGTGTCTTCTGCGTCACGGTATGACTGAAAGCAAGTCAATAGGGGAAGCAGCTGGTTGGTTAATGGCAGGAAAGAAGCTGTTGAAGGGGGTGGGGGCAATGTCAACCTCCTGCTGAAATTTCCAAGGAAGTGCAACACTATGATAATCAGGGTCTGTGAAACCAGTTGGTCCATTCCTACAGTACCAACTCCTCTTCTCTCTGGCTGTTAAACACAGCACTGCAGCAGAACATATTTACAGATAAGGCTTTGAGGATTCCACACTGCTGTCTAATTTAAGACAGAAAAGAAATTGCACTGATACACAACAGTGTCTATAGCCCATCGAACCTATATAAAGAAAATCAAATTCAGGTGCTCGAGACAAAGGACAAACACAAAGTTCACAGTTCAGGTTCTTTAATATCCTTGAAAAAGGTTTTAAATAATAAAGCTGGCTCTACCCAGCAATGGGTATTGCCAGCGCCAAAACAAGGGGTTGCAGTCCCGAAATAATAATGTGAACACAAAACACGTAACACAGACACAAACATCACGTCTCCAGAGTGTCTGTGCTCTGGGTGCAGGTGCAGGTACGGTACTCTGAGTGGTGGTGGTTTTGTGCGTTCAGGTCCGGGCTGGCTTCTGGCTTCAGCTCCCGGCTTCGTATCAGCCGTCTGGCAAAGACAAATACAGGCTTTTTATCAATGGGACAACACTTCATTCACGTTTCCAGTCCTTGTTTCCTCCCATTAGCCAGAACAAAGGAACCGATTACGGCGTCACGTCTCCCTAAAGTACCCTCACGTCCCCCTAAAGTACCCTCAATTCATGACTGAAACTTTGCTCACCGTACTAGGGCAATGACTCCAGGTACTGTAACGCCGCCCTCTTCCTGAATGGCCGGCTTCCGACTGCCCCTGGAATTAACTGCCCAACCATTCAGTACGAAGCCAGCAGTTCCTGTTGTACAGTGCCCTCACCGGTTGAGAGGGAGATTGTTTATTCGGATTCATTCGCTCTTCGTCACACCCCCTTACTTTAATAAAGAAAAACAGCATTCTCAGTTACATTTGGCTTATCTTTACTATAGAGGAGGAAGAGCATAACTGATTCAGCACTGAGACTATTCCCTATTGGACAAATGTTTGTGTTCGGTCTTGCTGTATATCTGAGCAGAGCAGCATTTTGTATTCAGCACTATGAGTTTACACTGCTGGTAGGATCTTGTCTTCTGATCGGAAAGCAAAAATAGTGACTGCCAAGAAAGATACCACAGTGAATTGTATACCCTGCACATATGAGAGGGGGCAGGGCAAAGCCTTGCTGATTGTAATGGGTTGCTTTTTAATCAGCCCTCCTGACTCATTCCATAGACTTGACTGGCTGGCATCAGATAAAAAAAATGTTAATTGGGCAGAACCAGGCTAATAATGTCATTGCCCTTGCTAATGCTGATATCTTATTGTAAGCAGTGTCAATAATGATGAATTAATTCCCTGTTTGTTAACATTAGGATTAACATATTTTTCATCATTTGCTGTTTTTAATATCAATTAGTTTGGCCTTCCGCATTATTTCCACTGAATATAAGCAAAAGATTTTAATGAGAAGGCCATTGCACAAGTGCTTTTTATTGCCTCAAATATTATCAATTTCTAGAAAACAACTAGGGACGGGAAGTTTATTGTCTGTTAGCATAACCTTTTAAAGTACATCTTACCTACCGTAATATACATTTTGTAGGTCTCAGGTTTTCCTAAATGAAAAACATACACATTATGGTAAAGGTGAATTTGATGTGTTTAATGGTCATTTATTTGAAGCTGTTAGAGAATAATTTTTTTTCGCATGTTCATTACAAATGTTTCAATGCGGTGCTTCCAGTAAACTTCGTAAAGTTGCATGAAGGAATTAAGTTGACATTGAAAACACGTCAGTCACAGGCTGGTACTCAAATACGTCTAGCTTCTGCGAGTTTGAGATCTTTAAAGAGAACAAAGAGCAAACATTTAGAATTTTTAAACATGCTCATGAAGAGCCATTGTCTAGAAAAAATCCATGATTGTTTTTCCTACAAGGATTCAAACTCCCAGAAGCAACTCACGTATACTGGATTAACAGAAAAGTGCAGCATGGAAAAGAGAGCAAAATTTATTTTTCTATAAATGCTATGAATAAAATACTGTAACCATTGTGGTTTGCTTTTGCCTACAGCAACACCAGCTTGCAGCTATGCGTGCACAGAGCATGAGAGACAGAGCCTGCAGGGGCTGCCACAGAAAGACCCCATAGGCTAACACTGGTGTGTCACTGCACCGGCGATGACCCCTTGGCAGGGGATTCAAGGGATTCAGGGGACGCACCTGGACTAAGAGAAGGGACAGGGGCCCAGGCCGGAAAATTATTATACAATGTTGTATTTTTGTTGGCGGGCTTTGGGTTATTTAAGGGGACCGAAGCTACAGTTGGCTGTCTGATCTTTTCGAACTCAACAGTGTTTTGGAAAAGCAGGTACGCTAAAATACGATTACAAATTAAAAACAGGGTTAATATAAGTGTAGGGAGAATTGGTGTTTAGACACCCAATTAAAGATAATTAATCAGTGTGTGTGTAATGATTTCATTTAATTAGCACTGTTAGTTATAAATTTGTCCCAAACTAGCTGAAAGCTGCAAAGACAAAAACAACTGAACAATAAAACATGCAACACTGTTATAGCTTTTATACATGTTTAAAAGTTAGTAAAATAATATGGTGCACAAATAGAAAGGAAGATTAGTATCAAAATAGCACAAGTCAGTACATGAATCTCAGCAAGCAATAATATTGAAGTAATAACTCTCCTTTCCTCAATGGCAATCCTGGTTAAACAATATCTGAATTTTCTTCCAAGTTTATTGAATTATTGAGAGTGTGCAGGTATTTTCAGTCGTTGTTCGCTGCTCTTCTTCTCTCTTTGTCTGACTGTCTAACCAGGTCAATTTCACTCTTAGTGACCTTGAGGGTGTTTCCAACTTACATGCATGTCATTGCTTCAAAACACAAGTTATATTTTATTTATTTATTATTTTTATATAGTGCTTTTTATACAAAAGTATCGCAAAGCATATTTAAATAACAGTATACACATAATAGAAAAGCAGCAATTTTAAATTACATTTAAATTGGAACTTTTCCTTGCTAAATGTGGTGTTACTTAGGTGTTAAAATAAATGTTCTTACCTTGGCCATTTTCCCTTCTCCCCTTATCATTGAATGCTACCCTGTCCCTCACACCTCAGCATCTCTGCTAAAAGCCTAAACTGGGTGGCATTTTCTGACTTTTGAGGCTTCATGCTGCACATTGAAGTTCAGCTTCAAACACCCAGAAATGGGGCAAGATATGGCTTGGTTAATGTGTGTCTAAAAGTGGAGCCTATTGGTTTTCTGTGAACTAAAACTACAAAAATGTAGAATTGAGCTGCTTACCTCCTTGTTTTTATACACCCTGGTATGTACATTTGATGTTTACAGTAATGACGCTGCGCACCATTTCACACACCAAGACATCCTTTGTTCTCACCACCAGTTAGGCTCAGAGACAGGCAGGCTTGCTGATTTGCTTGCTGGGTGTCACTCAATACAAACAAAACTTTACTGCATTTTAATACACACTGACACCTGGAATTACTGTACTTTGATTTACGTCATTACTTCTTTCACGACTTTACAATCTGAACCTTGTTTTTTTTTCATTTTTTCTACGCAATCTCTTCGTTGTTAAGGTCCAATGCTGCCATGCTCTACTCCGGCTGTAAAAGCTGCTGATCAGCTGCTTCGGTACTAAAGAAAGGAAATAGATTAACATTTTAAATGTATAAGATTCCATTTACTTTCTGCTAGGGTTAGATATATGAAATTTCAAAGATATTATGCCCTGCAGTTTTACATTTTTCTTGATGTAATTTGATTTGTAATGTTACAAACTCATTATCTGATGTGAATAATCTTTACAAAGAACAGCAGCAATATCAAAACAACAGAAATACAAAATATTTCAATTTGACTGTTAAAATATAAATGTATCATTATGTAAATCGGAATTGCCAGTAGCAGACAGATTACATATAATTGTAGCAGTTAATGTACCGTTGCATTAAAATAACAACAATGAATGGGTTTGGAAATTCCGCTGCTTTGGGAAATGAATGGGGATGGAAGTCAGTAGTGGGAGGCTGGCAGTCTCAAATGAGCTGCAGGAGGTCTGCTGCAGAGAGTCAATATCCCCCACCGACAGGCCCGGTGATCAGAGGATTTAAACCTAGCGTTCGGAAAATTGTATTTCCAAAACAACAAATCAGAACAAAATAACACTGTCTTTCTTGCATGTGATCAATCAAATTCTAACCATCAGGAATTTAGTCATCAGAGACCCCAGCCTCCATGCCGAGTACTATACCATAACTATAATGTATAATGTATTACCATCACTTCGTATATATAAAATGTTCTTATGTCGGACCATGATTAAAAGGTTAAACTTGTGTATAACTTGTGTTAGCTACTTGCCTTACAGACATCAAGCATTGGATGTCACAGAATTTTCTAATGTTAAATTCAGATAAAACAGAGGTTATGCTAGTGGGCTCACAGAACCAACTAAAAGAAAATGTGGGATTACATGAGCTTGACCCTTGCAGCCTCTCATCAAAATTGAAACTAGAAATTAAGAGTTTGGGGGTCATCTGTGATCCTGATCTCTCATTTGAGACTCATATTAGGGAAGTTACTAAAATATCTTTTTACCATTTGAGAAATATAGCCAGAGTTAGACCAATTATTTCTGTATCTGATGCCCAGAGACTAATGCATGCCTTTGTTTCATCTAGAATTGATTATTGTAATGCACTTTTTTCTGGTGTCCCAAAATGTGTTCAGAATACCGCCGCTAGAATTCTGACTAAAACCAGAAAAAGTGAACAGATTACCCCTGTTTTGGCCTCTTTACACTGGCTCCCTGTGCTGTTAACTTACAAGGCCCTGAATGGATTCACACCTAATTATTTGCAGGAGTTACTGACACTGTATCTTCCAAACCGCACTCTCAGATCACAGGATGCGGGGATGCTGGTTATTCCTAGGGTCAACAAAAGCAACATGGGAGGTAGGGCTTTTACTTGTAGAGCTCCTAAATTATGGAATGCTCTGCCTTCGTTTGTCAGAGAAGCTGGGACCGCTACAATTTTCAAGTCAAGACTTAAAACGCACTTTTATAAAATGGCTTTCTTATCTTAGTGGTTTTTATTGTCAAGCTTAAACCATTCACTATTTTCTTTAACAAAGCTTGTTCTAATGAATATTAGATAAGATTTACTGGAATTGCTATGTTAGCTATATGCACTTTAATAAGTAAGACGACCCACAAGTGCATTGGCACCGATAATGTTACCCATTTACTGTACTACCAATGCAGAATACCTGAGTGGGATATTTGTTCTTCATTTTCCCAAGGAAGATTAGTTTCTGCAGTAAAGGACTGCCAAGACTGGTAAAGCATTAGTGTGATGCATGATTTGGCAGTCACCATTGCAGAAACACTTTCTGAGGTTAAAAGAAGGACACCAATAAACACTGATAAAACACCTCTGAAACAAAATGTATAGTATTTACACATCCTATCTGTGCTGTTATTTGATTGGATCAGTTCACAGGATGCCTCAACACATCAAAACTCCAGAACAGTACTTCTGGGTGCAAGCATAATTCACTTTTCACTCAATATAAAAGCGTAAAAGCCCAGATAGACACTGAATTTTGATCAATAAAAAGCCAGAACAAAACAAGCACAGACCAACAGCAGCTGGATTTATATTGGTTGCAGATCTGTAAGGATAAGCTTTCATTGTGCATTAACTTACCTTTAGATTCACAACACCCAAAGTGGTGTCAGCCAATCAAAGGACAGATAGCCATTGTTTATTAAACAGCACAAATCTAACCCAAATCATGTGACTATACCCAAAAACTCACCTTCATACCTCTAAACATGGAGTTATAGAAACCTGGTATACAATAACCCAGATGGAACCTGCATCCCATTTGAATTAGACGCTATGGGCCATGGTTCAGGACAAACACAGCACACATCGGTTTCCATTAGTTCCATGACCTCCTTCAACTTGAGCTCAGAACATCCACCTGTTCTAAAAGCGTACAGACAGAAGGAACTATACACGTTAATATAATAAATGAAACAATCAGCATGTATTACACTTAGAGTTTACTAACCAAGTGCTACTGAATTAATCTCTACATAACCAAGTATTCTAGTAACATTATTTAAAGAATGATGGTTTAGAAGGACAATATCTGTTAATATGTATTGCGGGACACCCAGACCCCAATATAACACTTCATGAATGATATACTGTTTTGTTCCACTGGGTCTCAGTTTTAGCCTGTCACTGGTCCTCCAAAGAGGTTTAAAACTCATTTTAGCTGTGCATTTATATTGCTAGTCACACAATTCAGCCTCATTCATCATGTACAAGCCCAGAAAAAGGCCCTATTGCACAGCCTAGTTCATTATCTCCAGGGCGTATGAATACCTGAGAGGCGCTTTTAAAACACTCATGTTAAAAGCATTGCCCATGCATTAAAGTTTGGGATAACATACCTAAAATTGAAATGCAGACCCTCAATCTTCTCTGTCATGTTGTACCCCAGGAAATATCTCTAATGCACGTTCCGGGTTATTATCTTTAAGCACCCTTCTGCAAAATTGATCCTGTGTTATAATGAAAGCATTTTATAACCGAGCATTTGATTGCATGGAGGGTGTCTTGCGCTGGAGATTTCTATCCGATCAATCACGTTTCAGCACAGCAAATTGTCCGAAAGGTATTGAGAATCTTGGTATTGGGCACTTACAGACTGAGTACTAAAACTCCAAACACGATTACCTGTACGTGCTTTTCTGGGGGTAAAAAAAGCATGAGTAAGTTTGTAGATGTTCCTTGTTGCAAAGCAAAAACTTCTTAATAGAATCCCGTTTCTGAATCTGTGGCATATACTAATCAAAAACTACAGCTAAAGCATGTTAGAGGAGTCTTTTTGATATTGTTTCTTCTTACCTGAGAATTAAATCAAACACATAAATCAATTAATTATTTTATTTAATTTGGTTTGTATCATAAATTATTACATATCATTTATAATCATTTTTAATGTCATAGCTGAATTGAAATTGTAATGACTTGGTATCTCAGCCCGTTGAATTAAAGGCAAGGACTGGATGCGAATTGCAAACCATACGGTTCAAAGATGAATGTCTTACTATTCAACTAAAGAGCAAGCTCTGTAGTGGAGAGGTAAGGGATGTCAGTATGCTTACCTCATCACCTGTACTGAACATTCTCGATTGGAAATGGGTGGACATTGGTGCAGACCTAATACTGATTACTTACCATGTCAAACGTTTGTTTGTATAATAGTGTTTTGTTTTATCTTGTCATATGGTAGTTATGCTGTACCAAAGGGTTAACATTTGATGCAAGTGTTACCTACATCTTTCACATTGATCACTTTTCTGTGGAATCAATAGTAACTGACGTTTCGGCGAAAACTATTATTATTATTATTATTAGTTTATTTAGCAGACGCCTTTATCCAAGGCGACTTACAGAGAGACTAGGGTGTGTGAACTATGCATCAGCTGCAGAGTCACTTACAATTACGCCTCACCTGAAAGACGGAGCACAAGGAGGTTAAGTGACTTGCTCAGGGTCACACAATGAGTCAGTGGCTGAGGTGTGATTTGAACCGGGGACCGCCTGGTTATAAGCCCTTTTCTTTAACCACTGGACCACACAGCCTCCTTAAAATGACATCAGAACTCATAGGAAGACTGTAGACACTCAATTTCCCAACATCATTTAAAAAAAAAAAGTAATACAAAATGATATGTTCTAACGTGTAATACATACATCATTTCCATCAAAGGGTTTTGGTCCAAATATAAAGCGACAAGTGTGAATCCAAAGTGGTTTATCAATGTGATCAGCTGTACTAGGGTCTATTTTACTGTTCTAAACAATGACACATTAAACCTGATTTCCAAAGCTAATTAAACACTCAATATTGCTGAATTTACAATAACTAAAAGAAATGTAATAAATTCAATGACAAAAGTTTGGACTTTTTCAGTGTCTTAGAAGAAATTGAAAAAGACTTCTAGAAACACTTGTTATTTAATTTAAGTTTCTTTAGTATTACAAACTTGGTTTGTATTATTATTATTATTATTATTATTATTATTACTGTATTAATGTTAATAAGTGGGGCTGCACAGTTGATGAAAACCCAAGCTGGTTAATTATAGAAATCAATTGCACTTAGTTTATTTGTTGAAATCTGCCTTTCTAGCTTGATATAACAATACACTGAGATAACATTGCAATACATCAGTACTTTCAATCTGTGCGGATAACAGGTTTAAAAAGGATAAAAAAAAACAAGACAAAACTGTTTTTTTTTAAAGTTCTGTGTTTTGCTTGGCACAGGCCCACGATTTTGAATCTCTTTAGTCCCTACAGTTATCAAGCTTAGTGCTGCAGTCGGGGTTATTGGCAAATGCTGTCTTCTATAACAAACAAACAATAGATGCATTACGTTTGTGAACTGTCTCAAGGTCACAAACATGGTTAGAAGCATGAAAGTCAACATGTTTTCTTCCCAAACTTAATAGAATGGTCCCTGAATGACTTTGTATTATAATCTTTGGGGAACACTTTACAGTAAGTGTCTCTAATTACTGTGTATTTACATAGTAGTTACTTAGTAAATATATGTGTGCTTACACATCATTACAATGTTATTATGCATAGTTACAATGGACTTAACATATGCATTGTTTGCATGATATAACCCTAACCCTTTTATGATACAATTGTGTACTTACACATATTGTGCAAAAAGATTTACACATTAAGGACATTGTACCTAGTCTTAATAACATTGTAATTATGTGTAAGTACACATGCATTTGCTCTGTAATTACACATTAATTAGAGACACCAAAGTGTTACCAATTTTTGTTTAACCTTTTGACCCAACTTGCGTATCTGCTGTGCACCGTTATCTTTAGGGGTAGCAGTGAATAGTTGAGATTGACGGAACCGCAGCTGCAATATTAATATTATTCATGGTACATTATTTAGGTGTCTGTCCATCTGTATTTCACACTTACATTTTTGCATATATCTAGAGAAATGCTGATTCGATTATCATGAAACGTGGTATTACCGTAAAACTTCAGATAATTTTCAAATCCTTTTTAAACAAGCTCATTCTTATGCTATGCTGTACATATTGTTGATATACTTCATGGTCATCAACTTTATCATCATACTGATGGCTCTCATTTACAATGTACAGCCGTGGGAGGGGGTGGATGTTACTGTAAAGAAATATGAACTCATAGAAACTCATAGAAACGTATATTTGAATGATTTAAATGACAGCGGTAATTAAACCCTGCACTGTTTTAGATCAACTGAAAAGAGATTGTCGGCCATATTTCCAAAGCGTTTACTCCAGTCTTTAATTAACTCCCATTTTCTGAAAGGCATCTTTTCATTTTACAAAACTAGAACCAAACTAGCTAAGTAATATAATCCAAGTTCTCTTCAGCACTCTCAATGAGTTTATCATTTTGTAACATCGACTTAATTAAAGAATGGAGGAAGCACTTTGATGGCCCTGTGTTTCTTAACCCATCTTAAAATAGATTTCTGCCTTTTGTGTTTGGGTGTCGGACATACCAATATTGTGATTGCTTTTATTTAACAAACAACTGACAACGACCCTATTACACAGAGAACTGAATTGTTATCTCTGCCTCGCTTCGGTGTTCTCTCTGCCTCGCTTCGCCCACGCTACTCCACTACTCCGCTCGCTCCACTGGCTCCCGATCACCGCTCGCATCCAGTTCAAGACTCTTGTACTAGCCTACAGATGCCTTGACCAGACTGCACCCAGCTACCTCCAGACCCTCATCTCTCCCTACACCCCCACTCGACCTCTCCGCTCCGCCTGCACTAGAAGACTAGCTCTACCTCCGCTACGCTCCCCTGCCTCCAGAGCCCGCTCCTTCTCCACCCTTGCTCCGCAGTGGTGGAATGACCTTCCTACAGATGTCAGGACTGCCCAGTCCCTGACCACATTCCGGCGCCTCCTCAAGACTCACCTCTTCAAAGAGCACCTGTAGAACTCCTCTGTTTGTATCCTGGGACACTATCACCCTTCATGTAAATGTGCTTTATTTTGCTCTTATCTGCCCCCTATTTTACTGCATTTAATCCTGTACTTCAGAATACTGTAATCTGCCAAGTGTTTAACCTGTAGTACTTTGTATTTAATCACATCCTGATGTAACTATCACTATTTAATCATATCCTGATGTAACTATCACTATTATCTGCTGTATTATTGAATTGTGGTTTGTCACACTTGTACTTTGCTTGAATAAAAGTTATTGTATTTCTTGCTCTTATTGTATTACTTGTATTGTAACACTTGAAATGTATTTGCTTACGATTGTAAGTCGCCCTGGATAAGGGCGTCTGCTAAGAAATAAATAATAATAATAATAATAAATCTTTTAGGTTTTGTAAATGATCATGTTGCTACCAATAGATTTTTCTAATTAACCAGACATCGGCATTCTGTCTAGGAAAAAATCATTATTATACTGACCAGCAGAGAAAAACACCAGGTTTAGGTTATTATTAGGTTGTGTTATTTTGGTATATGCAATTTTCATTCAGTATCTTAATGACAAAAATCTGATTTCCTGAAATACAGTAATTTCTGCCTATGATAGGCCATGCATGGCTGAATAAAGTGAGAATCTACACCCTGAGACAATTACAAACATTCAAAACATTACCTCCAGCCAAACTCTACATTGGATTTCAATAGTCCATTAATTCAAAGTACAATATGTCAACAACACGTGGCCCTGTGGTCTTTGTAATACAGAAATGTGAAATGAAACTTACTAAATTTAATTAAAAACATGCAGCACTGTTGAGTGTTTAATCTTTGTAAATACTACTTACATAAAAGAAAAACATCGTGGCCTGTTCTGTATGTTGTTATTAGTAATCATTAGTAATACTTTCTGTTTTAAATGTATGTGGCAGGTCGCCACTACGCTTGTTTATTTTTTTGTAATTGATGTTTTTATTTTAGGACAGCCCCCCTGATTTTCCTGTCTTTCCCCTCCTCCAATTCGCCTCCTCACGAGCGAGAGGTTGTCAGGTTGGAGGCACCTGTGTTGCGTGTGTGTGTGTCGTCGCCGGCACTAGGGTTATGTAACTGTCTGCACACAAGAATCCTACGGCTGCTATATTTTTACTAGTGTTAAATTGTAAACCTGCCTTTGTGAGATCTACGAGTAGCGGGCAAACTATTCTCGGAATTATGAGAGGGCGTTTGAGTAAATCCCTAAGGAAAGTGAGGAGGGAAATATACTGTTTAAACCTAAGCACGTTTACTGTGGCCGGCTGCTTGTGAAGTGACCCACAGGCTTGGTATACGGTGTAATCCCGACAGCCTGTAGAGTAGAGGGAGGTTTCAGTTTATTTTAGTGTCCGTTCTTTCTTGTAGAGAAATGCCCCTGGTTTTAGTCTATTTTATGTATTGTGTTTAGTGGGAAGGTTTTTAATGATAATATCCTGTGAAGGACATGACTTGATTTGTAATTGATATAAATACATATTTACTACTTACTTGGTAATTAAATACACCTGTACTGTGTTAGCGGATAATAACTCACCCAGTAAACTACTTGTCTTGCCTTTTTGGTAAAACTATTCATATAACAGCACTGCTTTGTGTGTGCTGTAATGAGGTAGTTACATATAGTTTAAATATTGGCACATTTGTGATTTTGTTGGTTTGTGTTTGGTTTATTTGCTATATTTTAATTTGTCATTATTATTAATATTATTATTATGACTTTTGTTTCTCTTGTCTTTTATATGTATTAGTTTAAGCAGGGCTCGACACGAATGGTTGCCCGGTTGCCAGGGGCAACCAAAATTCAGCCTCGGGCAACTTGAAAATGGAGTGGAATGTGTGGAAGGACATGTCTGCTGACCCCATTCTGCAGAATCGATTCCCCAGCCTGCTCCACCTAATAGAACTTTCACTGGTGATCCCTCTCTCCACAGCGGCATGCGAGAGAGGATTCAGTTGTATGAAGCGAGTGAAAAGTGACTGGAGGTCTTCACTTTCAGTCGACATGCTTTCAAAATTAATGTTCATATTCAGAATAAATATGATGCTGCATGTGCAGTTAACAGATGGTGGAGAGCAGGGGAAAGAGCTTGTCGGCCAGACTATATGAAAGTCTAAACTGATACAACGTATATCTGTGACTGAAAGTGATGCTGTATATCACAATGAAATGTTCAATGTTTGTTGGCCTGGATAAGGGTGTCTGCTTGGTAAATAAATAATACATTTAAAAAAAATGTTTATTTATTTGTTTTTTTCAGGCAACCTAAATTTCACTCCGGGAAACCTGGATTTTTTTCTGGTTGCTCTGAAGGGCAACTGGAAAAAAAAGTTAGCATAGAGCCCTGGTATAAGTAATATTGTCACTTGTGTTAGTTGCTCATGTCCTTAATAAATATTGTATGACTTTGTAATCTTTTCTGTCTGTCTTTTCTCCTCTGATTACATCCCAGTTATGTGCCACAGCCCTATAAAACTAACCTGTGGGAAACTTTGAATTATAAGGGACTTAATTGGATGCCTTGACCAAAATTATTAAAATCCTGAGGGCACAATTCCCTCTGTGGCGTAGTCGGACTACTGTAGGCTCTGTAGTTACTGAACAATTAGTTGTAGTGTATTGAGACTTGCATAGGACCAACTCATGTTTTTGTGTTGTGTATGTCCTGCAAGTTGTATTAAGGGATTGTACTTTTAATTTGCTTCTTCAGTCCAGTGCAGGTTATTGTGGATGTAAAAAGGCCTGCCCTATGAGAAATGTACATGTTTTAATTGCAATTTACATCTGTGACAGGGTGACTGAGTCGTCTGACGTCAGGCAGAAGCAGGGACGAGAAAACAATACTGACACCACCAGGCAAGTACTGCAGTTTAAGGCTGGCCGCCATTTTTATTAATAACAAAAATAAAATAAATATTTTAACAAAAACAAATCACGAACACTAAATAATAAATAAACCACACAGGTCAGGCTGGGCAGTCGCTGTCACTGTTCCTGTATTGTTATGCTTAAATGTTTTACCGTTTACGTTTCTTTCCACTCTCGCTCTCTCCGCTCCTACATCACCCACCCCGAGCTGGAGAGCTGCAGCCTTTTTATATTCTATTACCCCTCGGCCACAATCTGCACGAGTTTTCTAATTATTTTGTGGATGGGTCTTCCCATCCATTTACAAAATAATAAACAAAATGGCTACGCCGTCATCTAAACAGAATATTTATAATAAATACAAAAACAAACTGCACAGGGGCGGAGGGGGAGACCCCGATCTAAAAATAAACAAACAAATCAAATGTACAGGGCACCTCGCCCTGTTACAACATCCAATAAATGTTATTTTCATATGATTTAATGGGGTAGATGTAAGGATATGTGCAAAGTGATTTGCGGGTGCAAAACCCCCCTAATGCAGCCTTAAATCCTGTTTAGTAGCCATAAAGTCTGATTTTAGCAGCCGCTAAAAATGCGCCGTATGTAAAGAATGGTGTTCATCTGGCATTCTGCACCCGCGTTAATCCATTAAAATTATATTGAAATGCATTCAAATGAAGAAAAGAGCATGGAATTAGGTGGGATCTGGATACTAAGTGGGTGCACACATTATAATGTGATGTAAGGATTTTGCCTGCACTTAGGCAATTGCTGACCCTCCAGAAATGTTACACCTCTATACAAGAGCTGTATAAAAGCACACACCTGCAGAGACCTGTCATTAGCTTCAGGGTGGCTGCTGTGGTACACTTCCTGATGCGGCGACACTTGGCTCATGTTGAGGAGAGACAGGAAGAGAAGGGCAAGACGAAGAAGACCCTGCATATTCAAACCCAGGGTCACTTTGTTTGGGATGCCGGAGGATGCGGTGGTAAAGCGTTATCGTCTCACTCTGCAGGTCATCCTAGACCTAATAGCTGAATTGAGGGATGAGCTAGAACCCAGCATCAATCGAGGGACCGCTATCCCTGCACATATGAGTGCTGTGTTCTCTGCACTGCTTAGCCTCTGGTTCCTTTCATACCACAGCTGGAATGTCTGGTACAGCCCATTCCACCTTTTCCAGAGTGCCAGGCACATTTCTGGATGTCATGCTGAAAAGGGCAGGCCAATACATATCATTTCCTAAGGATACTAGCATAACTGATGTTAGCTGAGGCTTTTCCAAACAACTGTTTCTTGCTGAGTGACCTCAGCCGTAAGGACTCTCAGCTCGTGCTGTATTTTCTTTTCCGTGTGCCAAGAGGACTTTGCTGCCCTTCCTCTGACATATTTGTTTTTGGTTTGAATTTTTGTGCTCCACAAATGTCATATAGCGCCTACTGCTCTTTGTACTTCTAACTCCGTCACCTCTGGGCTGCAAGTGCAGCCGTTAAATAGACTGATGCGCTCATTGAGACCCTCATTATCATAATTGCGGATCAGTATTTGTAATTTGCATTGCTCTTAAGCTTACATAGGGTGCATTGCAAAATAATTGCCTGGCCACAATGCAATCTGAATTTTGCATCTGCAATTATTTGCACTGCCCCTATACTTACATCTACTCCAGTGTGTTTTAATGTGCTTTTCTTAAACATGCATTTCCAATAAAAACTTAAAAATGTGATACAAAGTACTTCATTCTAAAGCAATGCCACAACCTCATATGAAAAATATATTTGACATGCATTTAAACATGTTCAGGATATGTAAAGTTCAAACACAGTAGGTTTAATGAAATCCACTCTGTTCCTTACATTAAGACTGTTCCTGATGTATACAATTGCATTCCAGAGGAAACGCTGCCTCCTAGATTTGATTAAAATAGCACCAGTAGTCTCACCTAAAATTCCTTGTTATCCTGCCTTATTCAGCAGGTGAAAATCAAGGTGTTTGTTTTTGTTTGTTTGTTTTGCTCAGTCTACAACAAATGAAAAATAGATGCAAAAAATCAAAACATCACAATGAGTGAGTTTCTAACACAAACTGTGCTTTATTAATGTAACAAACTATTTTGATAATAATCATAAATGTATCCTGGTCCTGATTTACTTGTTTTGCAGAGTGTGAACCATTGTGCTTTATAAAGAAAACAAAACTGTTAATGTAACAAAGTTAGCAAGAAACAACCCAACCATATTTCTAGACATTCTGTTTGGCGTTCTAAAGCTACACAACACTGAAAGCAGGTTGTGTGGTACTTTCACATCAAAATAAACTATCGGACGTTTGTGTAGCAATAATGCTCTTTTAATTAAACAGTGTAAATCAGACCAATCTTTTACAACAGCAGGTAATGGAATTGTAATATAATACTGGTAACTGATTCACTATGTAACACAATTTTTGTTCCTGGGTAGTAAGTGTTATTTCCTAATTGCTTATGCCTCAAAAGTATAGAAAATGCTTTTGTGACCAGGACAGTGATATTTTGAAATTTACCTATTTCCAATGAGAAAACGGGCGAATTTGCCCACATTGCTCTTCTACCTTGACAGTCTTTAATTTGCTTAATTGTTCAAATCCAATTACATTAAATAACACTATGTAACGCAATTTTTGTTCCTGGGTAGTAAGTGTTATTTCCTAATTGCTTATGCCTCAAAAGTATAGAAAATGGCTATTATTCCCCACAAACTTTGCTTTTGTGACCAGGACAGTGATATTTTGAAATTTACCTATTTCCAATGAGAAAACGAGCGAATTTGTGTCTTTTCGTTCACATAAAGTCAGAAAAAAACAACATATGAATCCAAATTAACATGTATTTATACTAAAGTAATACAAAAATGACTACAAAAGATTTAGAAGTGAGTAGTTTTTCAGGATTTACGATTATACTGTAAATCACTTTCACGAATCAACCCCCAAATGTAGTCTCCCATCATGTTCTCGTTCAAAGTCCAGTATATCCTGGTGGAAGCGCTCGCCTTGCTCCTCCGAGTACGCTCCCATGTTCTCCTTGAATTTATCAAGATGAGCATCAAGGATATGGACTTTGAGGGACATCCTACAGCCCATTGTGCCGTAGTTCTTCACCAGAGTCTCAACCAGCTCCACATAGTTTTCGGCCTTGTGATTGCCCAGGAAGCCCCGAACCACTGCGACAAAGATGTTCCAAGCCGCTTTCTCCTTACTAGTGAGCTTCTTGGGGAATTCATTGCACTCCAGGATCTTCTTTATCTGTGGTCCGACGAAAACACCGGGTTTGACCTTTGCCTCAGACAGCTTAGGGAAGAAGTCTTGAAGGTACTTGAAGGCTGCCGACTCCTTATCTAGAGCTCTGACAAATTGTTTCATAAGGCCCAATTTGATGTGCAGTGGTGGCATCAGCACCTTCCGGGGGTCCACCAGTGGCTCCCACTTGACGTTGTTCCTCCCCACAGAGAACTCGGTCTGCTGTGGCCAGTCCCGCCTGTGGTAGTGCGCCTTGGTGTCCCTGCTGTCCCAAAGGCAAAGATAGCAGAGAAACTTGGTAAAACCGCCTTGGAGACTGTGGCAATGCGCCCCGCCCCTGTGTGCATTTGTGTGTTATGTGTTGTATGTTGCATGTGTTAATGTTGGTGTATAGTCATTGGTACACGGGATATAAACGGGTCTGTGTTTCACGTGTATTTAAAAGTGTAGATTTGTATTTAGGCACGAGGAGAGCACAAATCACTTCACGTGCTGGTTAAATGTAATATGTGAGCACGGGGTTGCACAGAATTAATTCACGTGCTGGGATTCAAGTGAATAATTAATTAGTAATTGAATCCCAGCACAATAGTATATATAGACGCACATTTCTGTCAGTCGGGGTTGGGTGTTCGAGAGTGGAGAACGGGTGAGAGAGAGAAGGAGAAACGTAAAGTAAAATAAGATCGTAAATATAAGTGTTTGTACTCACCGTGTTTGTTTGTCTCCGTGCACCATTTGTTAAGTGTTAGTTCGTTTTGTCTGTCTATTTATTTTGGCTTAAAGTGCCGTGTCCTGTTTTTGTGCTGTTTTCAAACCTTTTATTTGTTAATAAACGCTGAGTGCAGCCATTGCACTCAGCTCATCATCACCACCGTCTCTGTCTGTGTATTCCTTTCTGGTCTGACGCCACCCACTCTGGCCGTCTTTGTGACACGTGGTGTCATCGTGGGATAATAGCGCCTCCAAGCGTCAGACCAGGAGAGGGGGTTTTGTGAAAAAAAAATAAAAAATAAAAATAAAAAATAGTAAAGCGAGGATGGGAAGAAAGAGCTGCAGGAAGCAGCAGAAGCAGCAGCAGCAACAACAGCTGCAGCCCTCATCCTGCATGCCGGGCTGGGAGGAGGACAGCCACAACGGGGCAGTAGCCACCCCTCTACCCCCACTGCCACCGGGTTCCCCACCGTCCCGGAAAATATGGGACTGGCTGGTGCACCCCGAGGGGAACTTCGCCAGTGACCTCCCCTGGGTTATTCACGCACTGCAGATGCGAGATGGGAAACGATGGGAGGACTGGGAGCAACAGCACAACCCGGCATCCGTTCGTGACCTCACCATGGTGGTGCTGGGTTACCTAGCTGCAGACATGGGAGGGATGCCTTCCAGTGAGCAAGAGGGAGAGGAGCAGTCGCTGCCCTCTCCAGTACCTGAGCGGGAGGAGCCTGAGCGTCCACAGCCCGAGTGGGAGGAGCCTGAGCGTCCACAGCCCGAGCGGGAGGAGCCTGAGCGTCCACAGCCCGAGTGGGAGGAGCTTGAGCGTCCACAGCCCGAGTGGGAGGAGCCTGAGCGTCCACAGCCCGAGTGGGAGGAGCCTGAGCGTCCACAGCCTGAGTGGGAGGAGCCTGAGCGTCCACAGCCCGAGTGGGAGGAGCCTGAGCGTCCACAGCCCGAGTGGGAGGAGCCTGAGCATCCACAGCCTGAGTGGGAGGAGCCTGAGCGTCCACAGCCCGAGTGGGAGGAGCCTGAGCGTCCACAGCCCGAGTGGGAGGAGCCTGAGCGTCCTACGCCTGAGTGGGAGGAACCCGAACGTCCTACGCCCGAGTGGGAGGAGCCTGAGCGTCCTACGCCTGAGTGGGAGGAACCCGAACGTCCTACGCCCGAGTGGGAGGAGCCTGAGCGTCCACAGCCCGAGTGGGAGGAGCCTGAGCGTCCACAGCCCGAGTGGGAGGAGCCTGAGCGTCCACAGCCTGAGTGGGAGGAGCCTGAGCGTCCACAGCCCGAGTGGGAGGAGCCTGAGCGTCCACAGCCCGAGTGGGAGGAGCCTGAGCGTCCTACGCCTGAGTGGGAGGAACCCGAACGTCCTACGCCTGAGTGGGAGGAACCCGAACGTCCTACGCCTGAGTGGGAGGAACCCGAACGTCCTACGCCTGAGTGGGGGGAACCCGAGTGTCCACAGCCCAAAAGGGAGGAGTCGGGGCGTCCACAGCCCAAAAGGGAGGAGGTCGGGGATGATGGCTGGGAGGTTTTTTTAAAGAACCTCGCAGCAGAGTTATGCCCTGGCTGTGGGGCTTATGGGCACACGTTAGCCATATGCCCTACCCAGTATGAAGAAGAGGAACTAGCGCCCAGACGGGGGGACCGCGAGCGTCCAGCGCCCAGACGGGGGGACCGCGAGCGTCCAGCGCCCAGACGGGGGGACCGCGGGAATCCGAAGCCTGAGAGGCAGCTGTCCCCAGCACAACCAGCAGAGGAAGAATGCCTGTTGGTTTCCCCAGCACAACCAGCAGAGGAAGAATGCCTGCTGGTTTCCCCAGCACAACCAGCAGAGGAAGAATGCCTGCTGGTTTCCCCAGCACAACCAGCAGAGGAAGAATGCCTGCTGGTTTCCCCAGCACAACCAGCAGAGGAAGAATGCCTGCTGGTTTCCCCTTCAGAGGCAGAGCCGCACCAGTCCCCTGCAAGAGAGGCAGAGCCGCACCAGTCCGCTGCAAGAGAGGCAGAGCAGCACCAGTCCCCTGAAAAAGGGGGAGACTACACGCTGCTCCCACCTCAGTCGCCAGGAGACTACACGCTGCTCCCACCTCAGTCGCCAGGAGACTACACGCTGCTCCAACCTTCACCGGCAGGAGCAGAGCAGCCGGAGCTGCCTCTGCCTCCGCCACCTACACCGAAAGGAGCAGAGCAGCAGGAGCTGCATCTGCCTTCGCCACCACCACCGCCAGGAGCAGAGGAGCAGGAGCTGCCTCTGCCACTTCCAGGAGCAGAGGAGCAGGAGCTGCCTCCGCCACTGCCAGAAGCAGAACAGCAGGAGCTGTCTCTGCTTCCCGTACCTCCACCACGGGGAGTACGGTGGCCGGAGCCCCAGAAAGGGGAGCTGTCGGCCACGAAGATGGGGGAGGAGGTCTGGAGACCACCAACCCCAGCAGCAGTTTCGCTGCCGGAGATCGTGGGGGAGGTCAGGAGACCTGCTCCCACTGCAGCAGTTTCGCTGCCGGAGATCGTGGGGGAGGTCCGGAGACCTGCTCCCACTGCAGCAGTTTCGCTGCCGGAGATCGTGGGGGAGGTCCGGAGACCTGCTCCCACTGCAGCAGTTTCGCTGCCGGAGATCGTGGGGGAGGTCCGGAGACCTGCTCCCACTGCAGCTTCTTCGCTGCCGGCAGTACTGTGGTCGGAGCCCCACCAAAGGGAGCTACCGGCTACAAAGACAGGGGGAGAGGTCAGGAGACCACTTTCCCCAGCAGCAGTTTCGCTGCAGGAGTGGACCAACAGGCTGTCAGCCGTGCCACTACCGGCAGGGGTGCTGACAGCATGGCCAGCCATGGGCCCACTGAAGCCTCCCTTCCCAGCCCGAGACTTTGTCCTGGACTGCTGGATTTTTAAGGGGGGAGGTGGCCGTTGAGGCCATGTGTGCTGCGCACAAGGGGGGGTATATGTGGCAATGCGCCCCGCCCCTGTGTGCATTTGTGTGTTATGTGTTGTATGTTGCATGTGTTAATGTTGGTGTATAGTCATTGGTACACGGGATATAAACGGGTCTGTGTTTCACGTGTATTTAAAAGTGTAGATTTGTATTTAGGCACGAGGAGAGCACAAATCACTTCACGTGCTGGTTAAATGTAATATGTGAGCACAGGGTTGCACAGAATTAATTCACGTGCTGGGATTCAAGTGAATAATTAATTAGTAATTGAATCCCAGCACAATAGTATATATAGACGCACATTTCTGTCAGTCGGGGTTGGGTGTTCGAGAGTGGAGAACGGGTGAGAGAGAGAAGGAGAAACGTAAAGTAAAATAAGATCGTAAATATAAGTGTTTGTACTCACCGTGTTTGTTTGTCTCCGTGCACCGTTTGTTAAGTGTTAGTTCGTTTTGTCTGTCTATTTATTTTGGCTTAAAGTGCCGTGTCCTGTTTTTGTGCTGTTTCCAAACCTTTTATTTGTTAATAAACGCTGAGTGCAGCCATTGCACTCAGCTCATCATCACCACCGTCTCTGTCTGTGTATTCCTTTCTGGTCTGACGCCACCCACTCTGGCCGTCTTTGTGACAGAGACCCATCAGGAATGCCACCATTTTGAAGTCTCCTATGACCTCCCAGCCGTACTCATCATACTTCAAGGCGTCCAGCAAGGTCTTGATGCTGTTGTAATCCTCTTTGAGGTGCACCGAGTGAGCCAGGGGAAGAGACGGGTACTTGTTACCATTATGGACCAGCACGGTTTTGAGGCTCCTGGATGAGCTGTCAATGAAGAGGCGCCACTCATTCTGGTTACAGGCGATTCTGATTGCCTCGAACAGACTGGTCACATTGTGGCAGAAGCAGAGCCCATCTTGACGGGTGAAGAAGCTGGAAAAAGGTTGGTGACGCTTCCTCTGATCTGCGACTTGCACACTTTCATCCAACAAGTTCCACTGCTTGAGCCTAGACGTCAAAAGCTCGGCATTGGACTTGGTGAGACCAAGATCTCTAATCAAGTCGTTGAGGTCTTTTTGGTTGGGGTAGTATGGGTTTCTCTCCTCAGCTCCACCTCTGAAATTGTCATCTGGATCTACAACGTCTTCCTCGATCTCTGACTTGCTGCTCTCTTCTAAAGACAGCTGCTCTCTCTCTGGAGGAGGGGGTACGGGGCGCTCATGGCAGTGTGGCACCGGGGCGATGGATGAAGGAAGGTCCGGATACATGATAGCAGGTGCATTCTTGCCAGTCCGACATTTGCAGATGCTTCCACTGAGTACTTTTTCGCTCTTGTCTTGATAAATTGGCAGCAGACATAGCAAAATGCATCTGCCGGATGCTTGCAGCCTCTTGATGCCATCTCAGAAAAATGCAGATATGTATCCACTTAGGCAGCTGGAACTAAACTGAACTGGTGGGCTTAAGGCCCCTGTATTTATACTACTATTTATATTACTGGAAAGTTCTAGAAAGTTCTAGAAGTTACTCAAGTTTACTCAGCACTGAATCTATCTGGAATGTTCTGGAAAATAGGTAAATTTCAAAATATCACTGTCCTGGTCACAAAAGCAAAGTTTGTGGGGAATAATAGCCATTTTCTATACTTTTGAGGCATAAGCAATTAGGAAATAACACTTACTACCCAGGAACCAAAAAAAATGTGTTACACGGTGTTATAAAACTATGTATGAACTGGAGATTAGATGGAGATTAGATAAAGGGGCATTCAGAACAGAAAATAGGAGGCACTTTTTTTACACAGAGAATTGTGAGAGTCTGGAACCAACTCCCCAGTAATGTTGTTGAAGCTGACACCCTGGGATCCTTCAAGAAGCTGCTTGATGAGATTCTGGGATCAATAAGCTACTAACAACCAAACGAGCAAGATGGGCTGAATGGCCTCCTCTTGTTTGTAAACTTTCTTATGTTCTTATGTTCTTAGTATGTGCCACGTAATCATGACCACCACAATTTCAGCTAAAAACAGTAAAACATTTAAAAATGAACTAATTTAGACACAGTGCAAACAAAGTTTGCTTGCACGTGCTGTCAGTACTGCAAACATGAGGCGAATACCTGCATAGGTGTCTCACGAGCGTAGGGCTGCATGTTTGAATGAACCTGGAAACAAAGTCAAATAAATGCGTTTCCAGCCGATGTATCGTCCTCGCCTCTTGAGATGCTCGACTATATCTGCAAGGGAAATTTGCTGGACCTGCATCCTAACCTCAGTATTATTGACTTGCGTCTGCTTTTGACTGTGCCTGTCGCAGTTGCGTCAGGGGAGAAGCTTTTCTTGCCGGAACATGAAATCAATAAAACATATAGGGCTAATATCGATCATGCACCAGATTTGCTGAAAATGGGATTATTAAACTATAATTGCAGAATCTGTTGCTGCGATAGCACGAAAGGTTAATTTCTAGCTGTCTGGTAAGAATAAGGAATAGGGACCCCGGAATAAAGCTTTGCATGGGGCCACCTTGGGACAAACGCCACCGCTGCTCAGCTAAACTGGGACATTTTAATATAAATTAGAAGTAAACGGGTAAGAAAACATGTCATATATAGTTGCTCTTATCAATCTCTATATATACAGCTCTGGAAAAAATTAAGAGACCACTGCAAAATTATCAGTTTCTCTGGTTTTACTATTTATAGGTATGTGTTTGGGTAAAATGAACATTTTTCTTTTATTCTATAAACTACTGACAACATTTCTCCCAAATTCCAAATAAAAATATTGTCATTTAGAGCATTTATTTGCAGAAAATGACAACTGGTCAAAATAACAAAAAAGATGCAGTGTTGTCAGACCTCGAATAATGCAAAGAAAACAAGTTCATATTCATTTTTAAACAACACAATACTAATGTTTTAACTTAGGAAGAGTTCAGAAATCAATATTTGGTGGAATAACCCTGATTTTCAAGCACAGCTTTCATGCGTCTTGGCATGCTCTCCACCAGTCTTTCATATTGATGTTGGGTGACTTTATGCCACTCCTGGCGCAAAAATTCAAGCAGCTCGGCTTTGTTTGATGGCTTGTGACCATCCATACAAGTACAAGGTTGTCCTGGAAGAAAACTTGCTTCCTTCTGCTCTGACAATGTTCCCCAACTCTGAGGATTGGTTTTTCCAGCAGGACAATGCTCCATGCCACACAGCCAGGTCAATCAAGGTGTGGATGGAGGACCACCAGATCAAGACCCTGTCATGACCAGCTCAATCTCCAGACCTGAACCCCATTGAAAACCTCTGGAATGTGATCAAGAGGAAGATGGATGGTCACAAGCCATCAAACAAAGCCGAGCTGCTTGAATTTTTGCGCCAGGAGTGGCATAAAGTCACCCAACATCAATGTGAAAGACTGGTGGAGAGCATGCCAAGACACATGAAAGCTGTGCTTGAAAATCAGGGTTATTCCACCAAATATTGATTTCTGAACTCTTCCTAAGTTAAAACATTAGTATTGTGTTGTTTAAAAATGAATATGAACTTATTTTCTTTGCATTATTCGAGGCCTGACAACACTGCATCTTTTTTGTTATTTTGACCAGTTGTCATTTTCTGCAAATAAATGCTCTAAATGACAATATTTTTATTTGGAATTTGGGAGAAATGTTGTCAGTAGTTTATAGAATAAAAGAAAAATGTTCATTTTACCCAAACACATACCTATAAATAGTAAAACCAGAGAAACTGATAATTTTGCAGTGGTCTCTTAATTTTTTCCAGAGCTGTATGTATGTGAAAGATGTGTTCAAGTGGTGCTAGAATTGAGCAGGCTTGAGACCTAGGCTTGAGTATGCTGCCCCTTGAGGACAGCTGGTGAACTGCAGCAGGAGCACTGTAGCACCTCTCTGTGGAAATGGGTCCAACTATGGGTAGTTGAACTCGACTGTGCCCTCTTGTGGACAGTTCCTTCCAGGACACCAAGGTTAGTGTGAGTAAGCTTTCAATGGCCTTTTGGTGCACTGTCTCTTTAAAAGTTTTTAACAGACGTCCTGTAATCCAAAGCTTTGCAATGGTCCTTTCTCTTTTCCTGCAGGACCTCTTGGCTCCAGGGAAACAGTAGCAGCTGCCTCTGCCAGTGCTCCAGCCCAGCAGGTGTTCCAAGGTGCAGCGTTCACAATATCCAATTGTAAATAAATACACTTTAAACCCCCAATGTCTCTGTGTTTGGCTTGCTGTCCTTTCTGCTGTTTGCTCAGCTTAATGAGCCTCCACGTATTTAACAGTCCGCATTCCCAATAGTGTATTTATTAAAAGCACAGTTTGTATACAGTCTGTGTATACAAACTGGTGATTCACTGCAATGGTATAGCGTTATCTTAATGAATTCAGGACATGTTAAATGGTATCCCATACTGCTGTATTACTCCATACCCTTTTGTCCTTTTCAACAGGTTTAACACCGTGGGAACACACATGGCTGTTTCATACCACAGTTCTTTTGTCCAACGTCTTTTTGTTAACAGCACAGCATGTAAACTTGCACAGTCTTGCATGATTCTCGTATTTCCAATTATCTCAGCAGAGGCACACAGCTCTTGTTATTTATCCTAAAGTATAACACAATTTACTTTTAAACTCACTGAGCTTTTCCTTACATTCTCTTCCTTCCCTTCCCTTGTTGCATATACTCCAGCTCTTTATATTTTCCATAATTCCCGCATTTGCATGTCACTTGACTTCCCCAAAACCCACTGGGATTTTGGGAACTGAAGTCCTTTTGACTGCATATTTTGTTTCAGTGACAAATGGCAGGCTTCATTTTCAGTGCAGAGATGAAATATGAGTACTCTTTAATATTCTTCATACCATCTTTTTGCACTGAAACATGACCGTTTGTTACAATATATAATGGGTGTTATTTCACGGTTCAAATATAAACACAAGTAAAAGTGTGCAAAGGTTTTGAACGCTTTGCCTGCCTTCCTTACCTGTCACAGTAGTTTTTGTAGATGTGGTGATGAAATTGCATGCAATGTAGCCCATGTGGTTGTCACACTTCATTGTCTGCTGTGACAGTGAGCCTATCAGTGCTGTTCACAACTAGTCAGCTGGGACTGGGTGACTTTGTGAGCTCTTCCATAAACACCCAGCAGATGTATCAGCAGCAGCCAGGTGTGATCATCAACACCTGGAACTTCACTGTAAGGTAAACAGGTGTTGCAGTTTGATCAGAGAGCAGTGATGTGCACTTTACCTGCCTTTATTAGTGAATTGCAAGCCATGGGTCAGGTTACTGAAGTTAAAGATTCAGAACAGGATGCTGCAAATAAACTCAAAGAAGAAATGACCCATTTCCATTATTCTGTAACTAAATAAAATATAAAACATTTAATTAAAAAAAGAAAGAAATTAGAATGACAATTGGAGCTTCTCCAACTACAAATCCCATGTATACTTCATTACTCATTACCAGCCATGGAATCCTGCGAGCAATACTCACTACCAGCCTTGGAATCCAACGCGGAGTACTCACTACCAGCCATGGAATCCTGCAAGGAATACTCACTACCAGCCATGGAATCCTACAAGGAATACTCACTACCAGCCATGGAATCCTGCGAGGAATACTCACTACCAGCCATGGAATCCTACAAGGAATACTCACTACCAGCCATGGAATCCTGCGAGCAATACTCACTACCAGCCATGGAATCCTGCAAGGAATACTCACTACCAGCCATGGAATCCTGCGAGGAATACTCACTACCAGCCATGGAATCCTGCAAGGAATACTCACTACCAGCCATGGAATCCTGCAAGGAATACTCACTACCAGCCATGGAATCCTGCAAGGAATACTCACTACCAGCCATGGAATCCTGCGAGGAATACTCACTACCAGCTAAGATGTAGATCAGTGGTTCTCAAACTTTTTTTGTTCACGGACCACACAATAAAAAATATAGCTGGCTGAAAAATAAGGACATAAAAAATCACTATAATACTAAGAATAACCATTGACTTACCTTTTTTTGTTTTAATGCAATTGGTGGTCCCGTTTCTGTAAAATTTGAGTTTTAAAGAGCAGTTTACTTTTCCTTAACTCAAATTTACAAAGATGGGAAAAACATGACTGTTTGATTTTTAAATTGATAATTACAGAAATGTATTTATGTGAATTAGTTACAATACACCCATGAGGTACCAGCACAGTTAGAGCTACGAATCTCCAGCTATAATCTTTATTTATAAAACGGAATGTTTGATGCTGCACACTGATTGGCTGTTGGGGATTTTTTACCTTGCAGTTAAATAGTACAATACACTCATTTTTGCTGAAGCACAATTCAATTAATAAATGATCAATACACAACATATTAAACTTGCAATAAATATACACATTGTTGTGAGAGGTCTTTTAAAGTTTTTAAAAATGAGTGACATTCCTTTCGTCACATTTGATCTTTTCGGAGGCATGACAGCAGAATTGCTAGAATTACAAGAAGCAAAACCAAGAGACACAAAGATTTAACAAGTCAACGACTTAATGAAATCAAAGAAAACTAAAATTCACGGGCAGCTGGTGTTTTTATTGATTTGATGAAACAAAGAAATGGTAATCAACTTAAAAACAGTTTGTGTTGAAAATGTAAAGAGTACTCAACAAGGCTAACATTGCGGTTTATGTCAGCACTGTTAAAGGAGTGATTGAGACCAGCATGGAGCCTAACATAACAAAATTGTTAGCCTTCGTGCCTCCAATCCAACTGACAGCTGTATGTTAATTCAATACAACGCACATCCTGTCGTGTGTATCCCTTAATTTAAGATGCTGTGTTGAGTGCATGTGAGTGCAATACAGACTCCCTAGTAAAGAATACACTCCAAAACTATATATGACAGAGAGTTTAGACCTTTTTTTAAACTTGGAGATATTCTTCATGTATGCATTTTCTTCCTGCTTCTGTAGCTGTGTTTTTAAGGTCTCAAATTTTGGGTTTGCAATGGGATCTATAAACTATGCTGCTGCTTCCTTTCCACAGACCACTGATTGAGAACCACTGGCGTAGATCATTCAATTTTTCTTTCTGTTTTTTGGGGGGTTTTTTTAAAGAGATTTTGAAAATTAAGTAAAGCTGTGGTTCTGGCAGGGAACATCAAGCATATTGTCCTTCGATAAACAATACGTCCAATCGGCAAGGAAAGGATATATATCTTACCTCAGACCATTAAGTTCCCGCTGTGTGCCAGTCTGCTCCCCAGTCTGCTCCCCAGTCTGCTCCCCAGTCTCCACCTGCTTTTTGGCTTCGTCAGATGAGGGAGGGCAGCTTTCCTGTCCCCCTGCCCATAGCTTCCCTACGGTCAGCCTCTCCACTTATCTGCAAGATAATTTATGGGTACTTGTGGCAAAGTGGTTTGCAGTGCGCAGATGCAGAGGTGATGATGCTGTGCTCAAGTAATGACAAACAACAACGTTCACGGTGCAATGGTGGTTTATTTATAATCCAAAGTCACAACTGTAAATAATAATCATTGGCAATACAAGGCTATGTGTACTGCTCAGGAAAACACACGGGGTTCAGTCCAGAAATAATAATCACAGTAAATACACACACAGAACACAAACACGGTCACAAGTCCAAAGTGAGTGCTTTGTAAGTGCGAGTGGTGAAATACATTTATTAGTGCACAGTAGTGCAGTGTTGTCCAGGCTGGTGCTGGCCTTTAGCGACGGCTCCTGGTACATGTTAGCCGCATAACAAGAACAAATGTTTACAATTAGCACAACAAAACAAACAAACACTAAACACTCACGTTTTTCACACAGTCTTTTAGCGGTTCGTCCGTAACCATAACCAAGGAGCAGTTCGCTCGGCCATGTCTCCTTTTGTACCATCAGCCACGTCCCCTTGGTTAGCAAGTGCATTCCCTCCAATCTACAACTGCCACATCACTTCCCGTCTGGGGCAATGACCTGGTGTACTGTGGTTCCGTCCCCTGGCTGACTTCCACCTTTCCCTGGGAGGAATTGTCAGACCACCCAGTCCGGGGCACTCTGTTCCCTTTACACAGCATCCTCACAGGTCGGGAGGGAGATTTATAACCAAGATTCATTCTGTCTCTGTCACAGTACCTCAAAAGGTGAGGCCGAAGGCTAAAGAATGTAGTGTAAAATATGTTTAATGTATTGGTGTTGTCTAGTCTATGTTTTAATAAATAATCTATGACATGAGTTTCCTGACTGAAATCTAATTCCCATTTTTGAAGCAGTTTGACAAACAGACTCCAGATGGTTTTCTTTGTGCTGTACCGTAGGCTCCAGCAGCAGGGCATAATTACCCAGATTTTAAAAACAAACAGCAATTATTTTATTGTCAGAAGGCTTGGTGTTTCACATAACTTCAAACCCATGCACCAAAACAGTATTAATAATCTCATACAATGTGGAACTAACAAGCATTTTCAATACCTCACAAATTATGGGACATCCAACCTGGATTGAATACACACAGCCGTTTACAAAAGCATGGCATGCAGACCAGTGATACAGTTCATAGCTGACCTGTTTTATTGAAGCCTAAGAAACTGCCCTTCACCCAACAGACTGCAGTGCGGTTGTATCTCTTATTGCTGTGCGATACTTCTATAAACTATAAATTAGGTATGCTAGATTGCATGCCTGCCTGGCACGGTATACTATATATTAACACTTGCTATTGCCAATTAAGTATTATGGGGCTTACCAGGTGTCTTATTGAGAGGAACTGCCAGACTCTCTATACAGCAAGGATAGTTTTCATTTACTTTTGGTTGATTTTCATGTATTTACTTGGCAGAGTGACAGATGTGTTTTTAGGGGCAGGTTGTAGCTTTAAAAAAAAAAAATCTTTCATTTAAAAATCACAATGTAGCTTGGAGTGAATTTTTCCTTTGAAAAGTTTTAATATTTTAGAAACAAATCTTACATTTTTTTAAATTCTGAAAGCTAAAGTCAGTAGAGTGCAAAACTTAACTCCACAATGGCCACCAGGCAGGAAATGTAGTCGAATTTGGTGCATAAAAAAAGGATTCTTAAAACTTTTATTTATTTATTTATTTAAATTTCAGATATGTTTAAGTTAAGTAAAAGCTATTGACAATAACCTATTTGCGGTTTTGTTTGTTGAAATCTGACCACCCTATTCTTATACTTTCTGATACAGCCTCGTTTTCACAGTAGAGCTACCTGCCCTCCACTGAGTAAACATCAGGGATGAAGAATACTTTTTATTTAGTTTACAGGGGAAAGGATAGTTACGGTATGTTAACAATCCGTAAAAGCATTTGCCACTGTTCTACATTACAGTAATAGAAAAACAAGGGCATGGATTTCTGACAGCATTAACCTTCCAGCAGAATTTTCTACCAATAGAAAAAAAGGCATTTCTGATGTCTGTAATCATCTATTCAGGTTGTGTCACAATAGCTCACAACATATGTCCTTTTTGGAAACTCCACAAAAAGAAGGAACCCTTAAATATAATTGCAGAATACAATAGTTTGTGTTAACGAATGCTCTGAAAATATTCCCTCGGTAACCAAGTTCTGCAACTGGATTCCATATACAAATTGGGAATGAGTCCTTGATATGTCACATCAGTCATTCTAGAATGCAGCACAGCAATAGTGTGTTTGTCCTTTAAAGTCATTTCTACCTGAGGAGTTTGCTTGTAAATCAATAAAGTCGTGCTGTGAACTGAAGAGTGTTGAAGGCCAAATCCAGCAAAATGTAACTCAACAAAGAAACGCAGCTGTTTTTCTGTTTGACCTTTAACACACAAACTCCCTGCCCTTGCACTTTCATAGATAACTCTAAAGCAGTATGAACAGTGTTCATTCAGTAGTACTGTAGCAAGATAATAAAGCATTCATGAAGTGGAGATCTTTATTGAGAATCCTTTGGGGGAAGCATTGTCTTCGTGATCATCATTGCTTTTGAATAATCCCCTCCCTGAATTCATTGGTGTTGCTGAACAGCTAATAATGAAAGCAAGGCTTAATTGGCTTGCTTCATGCCAGCTTGTAATTTCCAGTACTTATCTTAATTTACACGATAGCGTGTTCTTGTTTCTTAGTTTACAAAGTGAAAGTGTTTCAAGCAGATTATTCAAGAATTTACTCCCATGTATTACAAGATGTGTCACCCTAGCCAAAACAAAAAACACAGTGTACGATTAATAGACCTATTAATTGCTTGACTAAATGATTCTTCTGTCTTTATATCATTTGAAAATGATTAAATGAAGACACCCCGTGTTCCTGTGGAATGCGGCTCATTCATGAAGTCCCTCCATTCCAGCAGTCTCTGGAGGCTATTGCCCTTTTCACACTACCGATAATACACAATGTTGCCTTTTTACAAATCCCCTGCTATTTTATGGGGTTTGTAATAGGGGTGTAATTAATTGTCTATCAATGAATCGTGATACTTTCTTTACATGATACGGTATCGTAACAGTGGTATGTCAATTGTATTGTGATACAAAACCAAAAGCAAAACAAAGCTCATTTGTGGTTCTTGATTGAAGAAAGCATATGTTCAATAGCTGGCATGAATACAGATTGTTTGATCTTGTTATGCATCATACAAGGAGCCCATCAGGTCCATCACAACGCATCACAACCTGTATAGTGCAACATGCATCTTATTTGTCACAGTCGTGAATCTTTATACCCTTTACAGTCATTATGAATGGTTCTGTTGCTCCAATTTTGAGGTATTACAGATCCTAAGTGCCAGCACTGAACAGCTTTCCAGGTCTATTGGAAATCATGTGACAATGTGACCAGACAACTCTGCCACATATGATAATAACTCAATATTGGAGCAACCCATAATTACTCAGAATGACTGTAAATACTAAAATATAGTCAGGGAAATAAAACAAGATGTCATTCAAATCATCATATCATCATATCATGACCATCATACCAACTTCTGATAACAGATGTTAAATATAACAAACCCAAGAGATGCATAGAACATTGGGCTAACACCAGCATAAGACCCATACTTACAGTACCTCTACAGAGCGTGCTCTTTAGTTCAATGCTAAGGCATTCATTTATGAACAGTAGGGTTTGCATTTCGCGTCTTTGCCTTTCCACTCAGTTCAGTGGGCTGAGATGCTAATTTGTTACATCAGTTCTAGTTGCCTGCCATAGATACATGTAATGTAGGCTAAATCATCCAAAGTATCTTATTATTAGTAAGATCCATAGTGGCAGATCATTAGATGGTGCTAGCTTGTACATCTATAACTGAAATTGTTGCATGTTTGAAATTATAATTATGTGTCACAGTAATTTCACGGGGCGAGAGCCGGGGCTGGAGTGAAAGGTTGTTACTTGGAGAGGTAGTTTGAAGAGTGGCCTCAGGAGATAGGATAGGAAAGGAAAGAGGTTCCCGACCGACGGGAGCCTTCTTGGCCAGAGGAGAGAGAGCGGCCTCGAAGGCAGGCTGTTCAGCAGCCTCGGTAACCAGAAAACACATCCGATAGATTGGCTTGGCGGAACCCATGACAGGCTCTGCGGAGTGGCAGTCGTGTAGGAGGGATAGGATCTTGCGTTGAAGAACAATGAAAAAGGAATGATAGAATAGGGAGCTGGAAATAGAGCCCAGTCTCAGTTTGAGGAAGATAAAGAGCAGGAGCTGCTAAAGGATAGAGTGTGTGGCCGGGGGTCCCCTCTGACTCATGCGGTAAGAACCCCCCCCTCGGTGGAGGTGTGGACGGCGGCGGCCATAGAGGTTGGGGAAGTGAGACTCACTTACCCCCAAAAGGTTGGACCCCTGGCTCCCCGCATAACCCCACACCCGTGGGACAAACAATAGTTCACTGCTACTCCAGGCATGCTAACAATTTTTTTTTGGTGAGCTGCAGCTATATCGGAAACAGATATGCGTGTGTATGATCCTACTACTGAGGAGGACCAGCGCCCTAGGCTCTTAATTAGATGCTGATTGATGCTGGCTTTTGCTGCTGAGGTGGATGCTCCAATTCTAAAGGAGTAGAAAGGCCTACTTTGGAGATGAGAGAGGCAAGGTGAGTTTAGAACCAATGTCTTGTAACTACAGCACGGGAGGAGCTGGTGGACAGTTGATCCGTGAGGAAAGGCTTCTCGCTGTAAATGTATCAACAGAGAATCCGTCATGAGGAAAGGCTTCTTGCTGTAGATGTATCAATAGATGTTAAGGGCAAGGCGATTGCTGCAGACGGGAATGTTGATGCCTTTGTTGAACAGAGCTTTAAAAAGTTTGGTGGAGGGCCGATCTTTATAATGGAGACACAGCGGAGGATGAATAATGGAGCGGCGCTTTTAACGACACGCCTGGAGATTAGATACAGTAGTTGCAGGCTTAACTGGCAATGCAGCTGCTGCAGCGAGAAAGAAAGAAGCTGAAGGACGAGAAAAATCTTCGGAGCAGATGGGAACATTGCTCTAAATCATCTGAGTCGGACGAGAGAACGAGAAGACGAAGTTTAGACATAAGTAAAGAGAGAAAGTTTAAGCATGTTTGAGTCTGAGCAATTTTTGTTTACGACTGTAAGTCGCCCTGGATAAGGGCGTATGCTAAGAAATAAATAATAATAATAATAATAATAATAATAATAATAATAATAATAATAATAATAGAAAGCGAAAACACTAGATGAGAAAACTAATTGAAAACGCTAGACAGCGAGCTGTGTGAGATTCAGACTTAAATAGGAAACAGGAGAAGATTGACAAAGCAGGGTGGAGCTCCGGATCTCATCCCCTGAAATACGCCTGTAGACTAACACGAGTTGTGTAAATCTAGTAGCCACTGGTTTGCTTGGGCCTACAACATTGTGAGCTGTGCATTTTTTCCTGTAAATTATGTAACAGTTAATTGAAACCTAAATGTTTTAACATTATTCCTGTGGCTGTGCGTTGACGGACTGTACCGATGTTAACTTGTGGACAGGACATCATTTGTGACAGGTGTGCATTCCCTTCATCACTATTTCTTTTAACCCAGTGATTAAATATGAGGAAACACTGTTTGAATTGCTTTAACAAATACATAGAGCTCCCCCAGTCCTGTTTTGATGTGATTGTTCCCTTTCATTTCAATGTAAGATGTTCAGTTTTCAAACCATATTTGTAGCAGGGCTGCATTCCAGTCTCCACTGTGCCAGCTGCTAATACTGTGTGATCTTCACATGCTTTTGAACGGCTCCCTTCAAAAGTGGAGTTGTCTTCAGTCCCTTGCCAGCCGAATGGATTGCACTATCAAAGCCACATTATTATCATGTGCACAGATCGAGTTTCTGACACACAGTCTGTCTGATAACTTTGTTCTGAGGGAAATGAGGCGGACTGAATCTTTATGAACAGTCACTAGCACAATTAAGAAGAAAATTAATTTTTTCTTTTTTGTTTTTTTTTAACAAACAAACAGTGTTTTCTGTGAGCTCTTTTATTGTTTCATGTTTTTCTAGTTTCATTTTTGAGGGTCAAAAGAATATAAAGTATGGGCTTTTATTGCTGTGAGAGTGTAAATATTATTATTATTATTATTATTATTATTATTATTATTATTATTATTATTATTATTATTATTATTATTATTTGTATATGTATAAATGTAGTCTGCCCAATTATTTTGATATCTTTGATTAAAGTCATACATATGAAGTGATGGCAATACATGTTAGAAATGATTTACTGGAGTTATTTCCCTAGCTTAAATTAATACAGAAAATGAATAAGTAGCTTTGCCTACATCAAGTGTGTGTGAGGTTTTCTGAGAGGAGGGTGGGTGGATAAGTCCACTGTTTAGTTATGTTATCTTCCCTTTGGTGCCATTACTAAGGGAGCCCGCTAACCTCTCAGTAACTGTTTTGGAATCCATTACAGTATTATTCAGGTCTCGCAGCAACATGCCATTCAAACACACGCCTTCTCCACTGCAGGTCAGCATTGTGCTGTGGAGGAATATAAACCTTCCCTAAAGTGCTAGCTAACTAAATAAGTCCATAAATCTCAGTGGTGCACTTCTATTCACTATACAGGTCTAAAACCTGCAGTTTTGAAACCCATGTTATTTCAAACCTTAATTTTTCATTTAGGAACATGAACATTCTCTGTTTGCAAGCATTTCTTTCAAGTTGTCTTGCAGTGCTTTGGTTATTTCACCTGGAAGTTGTCCCCAATGCCTTTTTAAATTCATTGTAGCAAACAAAATAATTAGATAGATTTTATATCCATTCACTATGTAGATTTTGAGAGCACACATGTATTTTCAATTTCCAACTATCAGGTGCTACATTTTGTAACTGAATCTAGTTAGCAAACCCTGCTTTCGGTTAGTGTTGCACTTGCTTGGTCACCTGGAGGATGACATTGTCCCCGCCCCTTCAGGGCCTTCTTTCCTGTCAGTAAGCAACCAGCTGCTTCCCCTTCTGATTTGCAGCCAGTAACATAACCCCAAAGACACAACTGAGTTGAACCGATCGGGAAAGAAAAGCAGTAAGAGGCTTCCTGGAAGCAAAGGCAAGCTGAGAAGCCAAGAACTATCTTTATCAAATGTAGTGCCAGATATTTAAAATGAAAATACATATTGTAGCAGGATGAAGAGACAGAAAACAATTTAGAAGCTCATTAATGGCAATTCCAAACAATCCTTAAAAGGACAGAAAAGCCAGAGATTGACACACTGGGGAACTTACGGACGGTGGTTGACTCTCACACAATTTAACTGTAGACACACGGGACAGGTACAGGGGGACAGGGCAAGTCAAAAACAGGCAATTAAAACAACTTTGTACATAAAGTGTCCCGGTTCAGCAGAGCGCTGCCAAACAATCACCACAATGTCTCCCAGCATGCACCGCTCCGTCGCCCATGCAAATGAGCCTTTTCTGTATGGCCCAGGTCCTGGCGGCTCTGTCACAGCAGGTTCTCCTGTTGCTGTGTTTGTGGGGAGGCAGTCCGAAAGGTGGCGGTAGCGCAAGTGATCCGCCAGCTCGCTATATGTTTCTTTCAAAACTGCACAATTGAGAGCTCTACAGTGAAGCTCACAGCAGATACAGTGAGTGTGATAGATGTTAGCTTCAGCCATTTTAATGTTATGTGGTTGTAAAAAGCCTGAACGAATTGCAATTATTACCACAGCAGGAGCATCACTGTTCAGCCGTCAATGATTCCTCGGGTGCAGTTAACTCAGGATTCTGTGTCTATTATGGGCCAGATTTTGAAATGAGTCCAGAGATTGCCACCATTTTTCATTAAAAAAAACTGCAATAAAACTAGGAAATGGAAACGGTTTCAGTCAGTTAAATTGTTGTTTTGAGTTCTACAGTAGTTTTATGGTACTAAAATGGATTTCTGAAAAAAAAACTGGGCCTATTGTACAATAAACAAATGGTACCAGTGTCCTTGAAGAAGTATTAAGACTCTATTCAGGAAGCTGTAGTTTGAGAGCTTGGTTCTCTACGATTCATTCCTTATTTTAAATAAACTTGTATGTTTTTTACCCTCTATAAATAATTTAGTTCAGGCAATAAAAGCAGATGGTGGTCATGATGTTTTTACACAAACAAATAACATAGCTGTGGAGTGAATGACTCCTAAGGGACTAGGTGACATTTTGCTGGCTTCTCTGCTGTAAAAGAACCATGGACTTTGTTTACAGCTAAACAGCGCCTAAGGGCAGCAGGGACCACTGGGGATTGAAGCTCAAATATTTTGTATTTGTATTCTACAGCCATTAATGACAATGAAGGTTTAACGTCCTGTAAATTGAGTGAATGACACATTTTCTAGCAAAGACTCACTGAACAGGACTATATCGTTTTTTTATTGGATCAACCACATGGAGGGTGCTAGTGTCTATTGTGTGTGTATTTACCAGTGGTTTCTATGTAATTGGACTCCGTTATATAACTTTAGCACTACATTGATCAAATAGCCAACTCCAGTTACTAGATGGGAATGCACCTGAAATTATATTGTAAAGTGCAGTTGCTTAATGAGCGATATAATGCAAGGGCCATTATCGCAGGCAGACTCAGGGGTCTTCAGCATTACATAGCCACTCAAAGCCTGAAAAGTCACCTCATGTTACTTCTTATATCCCAATGAAGTTCCAGGTAACAGGGATATAGTGGAGGTAGTCGTATGTACGTACATATGAACGTATGTCACACTTTACATGTTTCCATATGTCTTGAAAACTGCTTCTCTTATTGTAATAACGTGCAATTGAAATTTAATAAAATTAAAGTTCTTAGCTGCTCAATAACATACAACATGATCTCCAGCCCTTACTGACGATATAGAAAAAAATCAAGAACGAGGCGACTGTTTTAATTTGCTTAACTGCAATTTAAAATCTGGCATGCTAACGTGTCTATGAATAAATAAAATACAAATGTGGTCATGGACAGATGCAATCCTGGTAAAACTTATGGCATTTACAAAAACGGCATTGTTTAAAACTGTTCCCTTATTTATTTATTTAGTAGTTACCTTTATTCAAGGCAACTTACAGAAACTAGGGTGTGTGAACTATACAACAACGTCTCACCCAAAAGATGGCGCACCAGTGATTTGCTCAAGATCACACAATGAGTCAGTGAGTGAGCTGAGATTGGAACCAGGGATCTATTGGTTCCAAGCCCTTTTCTTTAACCACTGGACCACACAGCCTCCTTACTTCATGAACACCTGAATTTAAGAAATTAAGTTTTGGGTTTTTTTTTCTGTTAGTCACCATCACACAGCAAGAGGATTGTTTAGGCAGAGTGAAAACAGATAAACTTGAGTGCAGTTTTTTATTTATGATGTTTAATCAAGAAACCACATTTGTTCATATACAGGCAAATTAACAAAAATAACATCTGAAAACGATGCTTCCTTCTATGCAGTTTTCATAAAACAAATAACAAACACATTCCAATTAATTGTAGAGCTGAAGGTATATACTCCTCTGTGTCACAGTCAATAAAAGTGTTTTTTTTCGTTTCTCTCTGCCATGATGATCTGCATAGCCGCAGACAGTGGTTGTGTCATTAAAGCCAATTTCAAATGTTGTGGTTTTAATTTCAGCAGCAGGGGTTGGTTGCCTAGTTACTAAGTGCAGCAGAGTAGCACACATAACGAAACAAGGGAAAACAATGAGTACAAACAGAATCAGAGTTTCCTTAATACAATCCCGTAATTGGGATTCGGGAGCTGAATTTACCATACGGGATTCCTGGGATTGCAACCACTAAATACACCACACGCAATCCATCATGTGATTACAGGTGCGTTCGGTTGATTAGACAGTACAGTTGATCAAAGATTGGATAATTGATTCTCTATCTTGAAAACTGCTTATCCACTTGTGATGAAACTTAGTATGAACATTTTTTAACATAAATTGTGGAGAATATTAGATTCTGAGGCTATACGAGGGTGCCTGTCTATTCATTTGTCCATCTGTATGTTACAGACAGTTTTGCATATATACACTTGCTGTAATTCATTGATTTTAATGCACTATACCATGATAATAACAACTAATTTGCTTAATTAACAATTCATTAAACTATTCATCGCCATTTCTTATTCTATACGATTCTGTGCTTACTGTTGATATACATCTTGGTCATCAACTAAACTAATTTAAATCATTAAAAAAAAAACATAGCGTTACATAGGAATAGTTTCATGTTTACACTCTGGAGTATCAGCTGTATTTACAGAGAAGCTCTTATAAGAGCACAGCGGCTCTAGAAAAGACAGGTTTGAGAGCTCTGTTGAGACCACAAGGGCTCTAGAGAAGACAGGTTTGAGAGCTCTGTTAAGAAAACTCTAAATCAGTCTTGCAGATAAGCTGCAATTTCATGTCACCCCTAATTGTTTCAAATCTTGGATTGCCCCTTGGCAGTAAAATGAGAACATTTTTCAAACTACCTGAAAAAAAATCAATATTAGCTAAGATTAATGGTTCATTCATTTATGATTGTTTTTTTTTTTGTTTGTTTGTTTGTTTTTTGGGCTGTTTTTACAATTTTCTTAGATTCAATCAGAATCTAAGAAAAAAAACTTAGAAACAAACTCAGTAAACAAACATTCTGGCTAGTGCCTTCATCCAGTGTACTGTACATGTGTACTGTACATCCGTCTGTATGTCACACATTTTCCATGTATCTGGAAAACTGCTTGTCCAGTTGTGATGAAACTTGGTATTACCATTATTTACCATACATTATTGAGAGTATCAGATTGTGGGGAATGTGGCTGTACATTCGTCTATCTGTTTGTCACAGTTTCATTTTTACATGTATATTGAGAACCACGCCATGTATAGTGATCTGCCACTTTGGGTTAAGTTTCCTTTTGTTTTGCTGTCACTTACCAATGTAAAGACTGATCTAGCCTGCGTTACTTATGTCTATGGCAAGCAAGCAGAACTGATGAACAGCTCCTGAACTCCTTGTGAAAGCACCTTGACACAGACGATTTGAAAATAAAAAAAACACTATTTGAATAACTTTGAACCACTCAGAATAATTGCCAACATAAAAAGGTAAGTGACAGGGGGAACAAATTAAGAAAGATACTCTATTCAAGGCCATAACAAACTTTATTCCAGCCAGCCACTCAGTGTCCTAATCCACTTGTGAAAAAGTTCCAATTGTAGTGAGATTTGTGTACTTAGTTGGTTCTTATTGTATTATTTAAATTCGTGCTCACTGTGACTTGCCATGTTCTTGTCTTTTGCCAAATCCTCTGCATTGATGCTTCTGTGGCTTTCTGCCATTTGTTTTGCAGCAAACCAACATCTGTTTCAATAATGCTCTTGTGAGGATAAATGTAGTTTGATGTGCTTTTATCCTGGGCTATCAATTCAGAGACAGAAATCATACAGATATATGCTGTGTACAGATAGATCAGGTCTGGATCTTTAGATGTCTCTCATGGCTTGCTGGCTATAGCAGCTGTATAAGATCTAACTGATGACAGTATCCCAACAAGAAAAGGCTTCCTAGTAGTTCTTATTTATTTCAACACAATTACTGTCTGTTAAACCCCACTTCTAGCTTGACTGCGTTTGAAATTAACATGACGTGTCCACGAAATCCACGGGTGTTGCAGGCAGCCAATGGTCCCCGTGGCTCTGGTTTGCAAGGTAAGATGTGAGCAGGGATATTATTTGAAGCCAGGGAGTGATCAACCTCATCATTCTTCATTTACAACATGACAACGCCTCTGCACCTTGTCTGATTTCATTTCCATGAGTCATTAACTCTCACCGGGGTCGAGAACGCTCAGTAACTCACTCGGAGAGCTCAGAGTTTCTTCATACTTACCTAGGTCTTCTATCAAACACAGTGATTTCACACATTATTATTATTATTATTATTATTATTATTATTATTATTATTATTATTATTATTATTATTATTAACAAACAGGATTTATGGTGTTTCAATATAAAATCCATTCCTGGCCATATTGACCATAGCGATCTAAAGAAATGTCATATTGCATACAAATTTCCAGGTAATTGAACACTAGTAAATTTGGAGGCACAGAACTTGTTTGTTGGTGTGTCATTTTGTGTAGCGTTTCTGTGTCACATCGTCGTGTGCAGACATGTTCAGGGACAATGTGAGATTTACTTACAGGTCCTAGCACCACATGTTAGGAACAGCTGGTCTTGTGAATTAACCTACTGCAATACCTAGTCCACAACATTGGAGAATACAAGGGGTAGAAAATATATGTTTGGCAGTGGCAGTAGCCACTAGAGATTTCCATTAGACTGCCGCCATTATTGGTAGAGTGGGGGGACTGAATTAAAACCAAGTACCCATCTGAATTCAACCCACTCTTTTCAATGTAGCATTTCATCTAAATTAAGTCACTGTTGCAATAAGTACTATTCTATTCTTAACCCTTTCCCCCTAGTAGGGGATCAGATATCATTCTGAAGCCCTGTTGTCAATAACCATTTGTTCTTGTCTTAAATCCAAGTTCAGCCAAGCGTACTGCTTTTCTCATTCCAGGCTCCTGCTGCTAACCTGGGTGTAAACAGGGTCCTTTCCCTACTGGGAGGAAGATGACTCTTCACTGCATTAGCAACATCCTTCAGAACTATCTGTGAACGAGGCAGACCTTTTCATTCACAGGTAAAGGTCCTCGCGATCAACCCCCCTTGGAGTTGTATTGGTTTTCAAGTTTAGAAAGTTCGGACTTTGATGTAGTAACACTGTCATCACCACTACTGTATTATCTTTTTGAAGTTTCCTTGGAAATGTTTGTGGACGAGAAGAGGTCATTTGACCCGTCACGGATTGTTCTTCTCAAGACATTATTTGCCTCTATGAAGGGGATCTAATTAAGACAGAATCTAATTGTTTTTTAAATGTTCCCAGTGTTTTACATCCTACTACTTCTTCTGGTAGGCTAACCGTAGATGCCAATACTGAACTGTTACCACATTCTATTCCAAACTTACTTTTGTCCTCTTGTTCTACTCACTGTACTACATTTTATATGTACACAGGGGTTAAATTGGCATGTAATGTGTGCCAGTGTGTGTGTGCACGTGTGCATGCGTATGTGCATGTGTGCCTATGTGTCACGTGCAGTTTTCTGTATTTTGTGGAATATTCTCTAAAAATAAATATTTTAAATTGCCAAAAGTATTTTGATTTTGTTTCTAGTTTTTTTCACATGTGTAACTCACAGATGTTTCTTTTTTCCTGCTCCAGAAGAGACATAGATGAGCAGTACATTCTCCTTATGGGCTGCTAAACTGAGCAGTGTATAAATATTCCTTTCTGAACCTCCTACCCTCTGATCTGCTGAAGTCACTTAAATTAATCATCAGAAACATGGGCTTGTCCTCCAACAAATCCAAGCTTGACTGTAATCAATATAGTTTTTCACAGCTTGAAAAACATGCCACTATTAGGATAAGATCTTGCAAACAGCTTTTGTGTGTGCAATTTAAAACAGAAAAATAATGAAGTGTTGGCTGTTGATGGACGTCTTTGATATAGACTGTCAAATGCAGCAGAAAAAAAAGTAATTCACTGTAAAAATGCAAATGAGCTATGGATAGATTTTTGCCTCATGCAAAGTTTGCAGGGCTTTTTTTTCTTCACTGAGGTTCGATAGATTAATTACCTGGGCCTTTGATACACACAAGGGGATTAAACGTGCTACAACGAAGCTAAAAGAGTTTGTTCAGCGTTCTCAGTCTGTGTCGTGCTTCTCAGGGACAAAGGTTGTTATTTTAATTCTTACTTATTAAATAGTGCTGAGAGGAGCTCTGAAAGTTTCTTTATTATAGTACTAACCCATATCAGCCAACTCCTGGAGAAAGCACCAACTGAAACTCTCTAAACCTGGCAGTGAATGGAACTCTCACTTTACTTCGAAGTCATAAGGGAGGTCCTTCGTTGGATTGATTTGAGGTTTTCCAGATTTCACATGCTAGGAGTGCTGATCTTGTTCACAGCAAGAAGTATGTCAGATCATCCCTGCCACGGCTGTAAAATTTCAATATGATGAAAAGGCTGATGATCATGGCTAGGGCTGTATTTTATTCGCAGTAAAAACCATCTTATTTCACTGCACTTCACTGTCTAAAAATAGGTATTTCAAGATGTTTCACAATTAAACACAAGAGAGAGAGAGAGAGAGAGAGAGAGAGAGAGAGAGAGAGAGAGAGAGAGAGAGAGAGAGAGAGAGAGAGAGAGAGAGAGAGAGAGAGAGAGAGAGAGAGAGAGAGAGAGAGAGAGAGAGAGAGAGAGAGAGAGAGAGAGAGAACCTCAGTACTGACTTGAACACTGTCATTCAGTCCTGCGGAGACAGACAATGGTGCTTAATTGCTGGGTGGTTTTGTGAATTGGACCAGTATCCACTGGGGAGGAGTTGAACCAAAGTCCTTTCACTTGTGAGCTGAGCTGGCTTTATACCCAGGCCTCCAGTGGAGAGAGGCATGACGCTGGTGAATTAGCCTGCTGTGAACCCTGTCTTTGTTGTCAGAGAAGAGGGATGAGTTGTTTTAGTCATACACCTTTAAGCATCTTGCAGAGGTTTATATCTACAGATAATAGATCTATTCTTTACAATTCCATAGAAATGTAACTAAGATATGTGAAAATGGCATCAAAGACAATCTAATTCCTTTATTTACACATTCCAGATGTGCTTGGTGTAGAGTTAAGCCCCCCCCCCCCCCCCCTCTCAGTCTGATACTATGAAGCATCTTGGACTATGGCTTAAATCAATGTGTTATTGTGTTCTACCTTTTTAATCTAAGCACAACTGGGTTACCCCAAGAAATGAATGGTGACTGTCGAGGAACTGCATTAAATATAGTTCCAGTCTTGGCATTGCATCTAAATATCATAGACATTTCAGTAAAATCTATATGCATTGAAATGATTGTAAAGTGATTTTTAAGATATTTGAAGGTCACTATTTATTACATATGATATGCAGTGCAAATACCAATTATATAATGTTTCCTATTCAGGGAGGCAGGTGTGGGCGAATTCACCAGCCTTTTAAGACAGTTCAGGTCACAAGTGGAATACGTTCTGAAAACGTTCTGAAAGTGTTCAAAATGTGCTCTGGGGGAGGTCTTGGAAAAGAGCACACTACAGTATGTAAGCATGTGTTACAATCTTTGTGACAGCATTTTACAAACACACAATATAATCTAAGAGAAAGCAGTGATAGCATATAGATTCTGACTGGAAATACTATACAGGTTATCAAAATGCTTCCCTGACTAAACTGACTAATTTTTGTAACTCGGTTTTGTCTCTGAAACAGATATGCTAAGTGCACAAAGACTAATGGCATCACACAGGGCCAGGGGTGAAATTCTGCCAGTACTCCGTACTGGGACTTATTTTGATGCCGTTACTGGGTACCGGGACTTATTTAATCTGCTTTTCATCCAACACAGATGCATTCCATCCACTCACACAGTCTATTAGCAGAGCGTTTCTCACAGTTCGTGCGACTTGCATTGTTTCCTCATACTGCTTGTGTTTCTGTTTGCTGCTGTTGGTCACCATTAATGTCAGTATAATCACAGCATGTTGACTGGCCAAGCTTTCATTCTGATCAGATTTCATTTTGGCATGAGTCACAAATCTCCGCCCATTTCGCTTTGTGTCAGTACTCATTCGTTGATCAACGAGAGAAGACCTCAGCAGTGCAACGTGAAAACAGAGGTGTGGAGTCGTTTTGATTATGAAGTAATAATTATTTTCTTTAGTGTGGCGCAGAAACTATCTGAAATATTCTAAACGAACATTGCTGCACATGAATTTGAAGGCAAAAAGCCACATCAGTGTTCTCCATAAATTACATAGTTGATAAATATTAGAAATAATTATTATAACGCGTTTTTCCTTGCACCAATTTACCACATTGCCAGAATTTGCATGGAAGTTTCTAAAATGACAAGTGATGTGTGGACCAGTAGGGGTTAGCATTAAAAAACAGGATCAAGAAAGTGCTGCTTCAGATTCGATAAGCGAATCAGAATCAGGATACAGATGTAGGTGTGCTTCACGATTTTCAAGGTACATGTTAAATATAGTGATCAACGTTTTGTTTTGTTGTGAACCTAGTGAACCTGTAATAAACAAAAACAAAAACTGTGAGGTGTTTTTTCTTTGTACAATGCCCCCTTTTCTAAAACATTTTCAAGAGTTTATTTAAGTTAAACATGCGTTTTCACTTGCGAGTACATCTAAAAAAAAGGCATAAGTAAACCACAGTAATGATATTACTTTATGAAAATGTGTCTTTTGCCACTTTGTTTATTGTGCAGGAACCATAATACCAGGGATACATTTTGTTTTTTAAAGTTTTTATACTGTTTCGGCCATGTCAAGTACATCATTAGTAGTCGTAGTGCCTGTTACATAAAAAATGTGAGGGGTATTTTAGCCCCTATTGTGCATTGTTTGACGTGCATTGTTTGATTCAGAGGATATAAGGATTTCAGTATTTTCAGCTTCCTTGTTAATGGTTAATTGGTTATAATTCATCAGTTATTTTCTAAGGCTTATTTTGTATTCATAAATGTATAGTGTACCGATATGTATACATTTTTTAAGTATTTATTCATTGGCAATCAAATTGTCTCCATTTTTAAAATGTTTACACCCGGCTGTGCATACGAGTCCCTGCACTTTTTTGTTGAGAATTTCACCCCTGCACAGGGCTGACACGGTATAATAGGTAGGATTATATGCATTATGAAAACTGCCATGGTACAGTGATGGCATAACTGCTTTATAAACCCCTAATGTTATTTACTGTCAGTATTTTTAAAACAAACAATTTCATTATCCTTGCACATTTGTTCCCATTTCACGTAGCAGGTAAAAAAAGGGATACATTCATTAATTGACCCTTTGAAATCACAGATTTAGAACATTTTGCGTTTCATAAAAGATAATGAAAGCCTTGATTCTGTCTTTGTGTTTTATAAATCACTTTAGTGTACGTTAGAAAATTCAAAAAATACATTATCTGTTTATTTAGCAGACTCCTTTATCCAAGGCAATTTACAGAGACTAAGGTGTGTGAACTATGCATCAGCTATAGAGTCACTTACAATTACGTGTCACCCGAAAGACAGAGCACAAGGAGGTTAATTGACTTGCTCAAGGTCACACAACGAGTCAGTGGCTGAGGTGGGATTTGAACCGGGGACCTCCTAGTTACAAGCTTGTTTCTTTAACCACTGGACCACACAGCCTCCTAAGAAAGCACACACAGTCTTCGGTTCTCTAAGTAAGATACAATACTTTGTCACCTTCCTAATAGGGAGCACAGTCTAGAACATGCAATGCATTAAGAAAAAGAAATGCTAACACCGGACTATTTTATTAAACAATGCGTTCAATGAAAGAAAACGTGTTGGTAATGTTAAACCAATATGCTGGAGGTGACTTTGGCATTAGTAGAGTTACTAAGGCAACTCCCCTTGCTTGACCTTAGGCTCAGAATGATTGAATGATAAGGCATGTGCAGTAATGCATAGGGAAGGAGAAGTGTGGTAAACACTTAAAAACATACGTAAAATACGTAAAAACAGTAACCTTGTAAAAGAGAGTAGTTTGTGGTTGGTTGCACCTGAGTGGAGCAGCAGATTAATAACTCATTTGTATTATAAGTAGTAAGATAACAGAAAAACAAACTGTAGTCATGTAAGCTCTGAGCCAACTAGAGTATAAATACCAGGCATAGAGGCGACACATAGAGAAGCTCCCAATACCTCCAGATCATCGGGACCATCGGTGTAGCGTCTGAGGCTCTCTGCAGGGGAGGCAATCTGATCAGTCGTCTATCTCTGTTAATACTAGCTGCACGTATTGTATCTAAACAATAACGTTCAATGTAGAATGCAATGTTTGCTATTTGGAACTAAACATAAATAAGTGATATACACTGTTCAGATTTAATACATGATCTGCTCTCATTCTTATAGCATTACAAAGTAGTTAATTCCATGTTTACCATATTTTTTAAAACCTTACATGAGTTTAAATACCAGAAATCTAGCTGCATGGACCAGACTTATTTTACTGTGCACCTCTTAATCTATTATGTGTCAATCACACTATTTTAAACCATGGTTCAGCACATACTTCCCTTCACATATACCTTCAAATGAAGGGTTGTGTTGATTGATTATCTGATGAACCTTTTCCAATTAGACTTTGCTCTAAGGGTATATACTGGGTTCCTCTCTCTCTGCCTCCTCTTTGATGGAGCTGCCTACCAGCTCCCCCAGCTGTCTTAAATGTAAAATAATGATCATTAATTCTACCAGTGACACTTTAAAAACAGTGATGAATTAAAGCTCAGATTAAAACTTATTATGATTAAGTATAGTATAGTTCATGATTTTCAGCTTACTTTACATTAGTGTGAATTTAATAAGAAATATTTTTTCAGCACTGCATCTATTTTTTCATGGATCTCACGATTTCCATGAAATGTAACCATTGCTATTGAATTTGTAGTGAATAGAATAGTGTAAATATACATATGTTTATCACTTAAAAATAAAGTCATTTGCCTTCTTGACGCACCTGTTAAACTGCATTTAGGAACCTGGCAGCCAGTTTAGTTTGCTTCTGGTAAATGATTGAACACACTGCACAGAGATGCACGATTTCTTTAAGATGTCTTCAACGAAAAAGAAACCAGCTGCATTAAAGATTTGATATATTTCTGTCCAGTACAAGAAGGGGACATTTCACATGTTATTTTTACATTTATTTGTGTTTTTATTTTGTTTGATCATTCACTGATGGCGAAAATAGAATGTATTTAAAAGGTGGACATAAAAAACAAAATATTTTACAATTTAGCATATATGTTTTTTTTTTTCTTTAGGTAAGCATTTAAATATTTAGGAACATTTGCTGTGTAATAACTACACAAAAAAGTATCAATTTTGAATGTGACCACACTATTTTCTTCTGCTTTAATAAATAATATGTTTAATCGTGAAATAATGAAATACCTATTTTCAGACCGTGAAATGTTGGGAAATAAGCAATCGTTTACCATGAAATAACCTCATCAGACCAAGCTAAATTAAAACTGAACATTGACATCAGAATTGATACCCGTTACAGTGGATGGGTGAATCGCCAAGATCGTAGGTTATATATGTATTGACATTCAATTCTATGGAACAGTGTCACAAAGACGGCTGCAGTGGGTGACGTCAGACCAGAAACAGGAAGTAATACACAGAGACAGTGAGGTTGGTGAAGCTGAGCACTTGGTTGTGCTCAGCATTTAATAAACAAAATAAGAGAACACAAAAACAGGACACGGCACTTGAGCCAAAATAAACAGACAAACAAAACGCACTAACATTAACAAACGGTGGATGCACAGACAAACGAACAAACACGGTGAGTGAAAACACTTACAATTTTATTATTCTTTTCGTTTATTTTAACTCCTCTCCACACCCGTTCTCCACTCACCGAACACCCAACCCCGAGTGAGTCAAACGTGCATCTATATATACTGTTGTGCTGGGATTCAATTACTAATTAATTATTCACTTGAATCCCAGCACGTGAATTAATTAAATGCAACCTCGTGCTCACATATTAAATACTAAATAAATACTACATAATAAATGCACGTGAAGTGATGTGCAATCCCGTGCCTAAATACAATTATACATTTTAAATCACACGTGAAACACAGACCCGTTTATATCCTGTGTACCAATGCCTATACACCGACATTAACACAGCATACGCAACATACAACATATAACACACAAATGCACACAGGGGCGGGGCACATTGCCACAAACAGTCTAATAAAGAGCTGTCTAGCCTTATTGTCTTAAGCCATACTGATTAGTTCTTAAAGAGCCATTTCAATTTAAAAATAAGCTGTTTAACCAGTCCGCTTCAGACTTTTTTGTTATTTCTAAACCTCCCTAACCCGTGGGAGTAGCAGAGCCAGCGTTCCCTGTGGAATTCCCAGTGAAGATGGCAGCTTCACTCAGCTAGGAACCTGCTCTTCCCTGAGTGTACACCCACTCTGCACACCACACGCCAGTAATGCTGCTTATACAATCCAATGTAACTGACGTAACTCTACTATATAAACCCAATCTAGGAACTTGAAATGTGGCACATTGAACAGTTAGGAGGATTAATGTCTTCTCATCTGAACACTCTTCCAGGATCTGTGTGAGTAACTGGATGTCAGGTTGATGTACATTGATCTATGTATCTGTGCAGAGTCTGGCAGCATTCACAAATAACCTCCTTGTGATCGGCCCTGTATCTCTCTGACAAACTCACATAGATTCAGAACTGTGCTGTGGTGTGTTTCTCTTAAACGGTACAGCTATGGCCAAAAGTTTTGCATCACCCTATAAAGTCGAATGAAACCTGCTGAATAATGTTAAGTTAACATATGGAAGTACATACCGCTTTGTATTGGTCCATATACTGTATGTAACGAAAAACGGGAAAATGTGACATTTTGAAATCTAACATGAAATACTGTACTACATTTATGGCTTCCAGTAGACTTTTGCGATATCGTTTTGTAGTTTCTTTGATTACAGGATGTTAAATAAAATATCTAAATTATGTTCATATAGATTTTTTTTTTTTACTGTGTCTCAATCCTAAAATTCTAGGTGATGCCAAACGTTTGGCTACAGCTGTAGACCCTGATGTACTGTAATTAAGACAGGTCACGCACATACATCCTTATAATCACATAATAAGCACATGGTACCTGAAAGGTTAAAAATATTTGTATAAAATCAAGAGTTTATCGGATTATAACCAAATACCACCTGAAACGTCTATAGGAGGTATGTATGCAACAGTTTGATGAAGATTGGTGCAAAATCAGGGTAGTTATCATGTTGGCCTTTAAGGTAAACCTACAGTGAACCAGTATTACCGTATTTCAAACCATGGGGGTCTATTTACATTCCTGCGCATGTAAAATGTTATGAGGATTTAAACAGTTTCTGTTGTAAGCCAGCTGACTTGCCATCCTATTCCCACTGTATTTGCATTGTATTAATGTATTTAGAGATTTAAGGGAATACATCTCCCCAAAAGATCCCAGCAGGGCTTCTAAAAGAACAGCGCTATCAAGGTCCTCTGTGACTAGCTGATTAAAATAGATCCCATGCTGTTCACATCATAGCTGGATCCTCACCCCTAACACACAGTAATACGTGCAGGAATTCTCCTATTGTCTTACTGCCATCCAGGTTTAGAATCGTCCCTGCTACAACAGCACCACCTAGAGGGAGAAAGTGCTGAACATCAGTCTGCACAGCAGTAACCTGACAGAGCTCTTCAGTACTGTCTTGTAGTCATTATAAATTAAGATTGTTTTCAAAAGTCATTTAAAAAGTTGGTAACACTTTAAAATAATGGCCACAAATTGAATTGAATGAATTTGGACCGAATACCACTGGAATAACACCTGCATAGTTATTATGAGTTCTAAAGTAATTCATTTTGAATTCAGCCCTATTAATTCATGTGGATTTAATTGCCTTTATTCATTCCATGTTCCTTTGTAACAAATGAGGTGGGTCACATGTATAAGGCATGCATTCATGCATGAATTAACACGTCTCACAGTCCCCTGGTGGGCGAGTAAGAGGGGATGAATTAGTGAAGAATAAACTGAATGCATTAGGAACAAATGGAGGGAAAGAGGAACTGAAATGTTTTTTTTTAATCATGATGAGTTAACAGGGCTGAAATAAAAATGAATTGCTTCAGAACTCAGAGGAAGTGCATACGATATGCAGGAGTAATTCCTGTGGTGCTCAACGGGCATTCATTATGAATTTGCAGCCATTATTTTAAAATGTTACCAAAAGTTTTGTTTGTTTTTTTTGGTTTTTTTACATATTTTATGATTAATGCCATCACTAATAACATTATGCTGCTTAATAAATTTGGATTAAACTTGGTTATTAACATAATTTAGCATACGTTAATGGGAGTATCTGATTATGGAGACTGTGTACATACATTTTAACATGTATCATGAGAAGTTATTCCACATACTGTAAATCAATCATTTGAAAATACATTACCATGACAGCTCATTTGCTTCTGACATCTAGTTTCTGAATACCACTTATCCAGTTTTCTTCACACTACTCTCTGCCGTTTCTTTTTCTATACTATTCTTCACATACAGTACTGCTGATCTGCGTCACAATCATCATCTTTTTCACATACTGATAGCTCTCATTTTGAGTTTTGCAGGAGCAGGAATGCATGTTTCTGACAAACTTGTTTTGCTTCCATTTGTACCTCCAAAGGGTTTTCTTATTTCTGGACTCATTCGTTAAGTCACATGCATCGGTGTTTGCAAACAGATCTCCAAGAACACAAGACAGAACGTTTTAAATCATAGGAGTGAATTTGACCTGTAGCTCAGGAAGTAATTAGGAATAATAACTAATGAAGTGTGATGCTCGGTCACTGTGAGACACAAAGAGACTCTGAAAAACAAGACAATACGAAAATAAACAGAAGAACAGATAAAGTAGTTACTAAATCACTAACATTAAATACAGGATTAAAAGAGGGCCTATAGTTTAAATGAACTGCGATCGCAGCTGGAAAAGGGAGAGAAGCTTTCAGAAATACTGATGGACTCCAGTGGCTTGAAACACAAGATGTGGACGACAATCATTCTAATTCTGAATTTGAAGTCTTGAATTGCTTTTTGCAAAGAATAGAAAGTTTGACACAAACCAGCAGAAAACAAAAGTAGAAAGTAGGCTATGTGTTTTACTTGCAGCCATGCGTACACTGTAACATTTTTTATGTAAATTTAGAAATGATTTATTTTTGCAAAGTGTGTGCAGTATATGTAAGGTACTGTATAGTAACATAACGTGTCAATGCGTCAACATGATGTATTTTGTGTTAACTGTGTACTGAGTAGGCTACGGTATAAAAGTAAATGCGCTCAAATTATTTAGTTTCAGTTAAAATTAATCTTTTATTATTTTCCGCATTGTACTAGACTATTAAAAATACAAGAATGTCTGGTTCAGTGAGGCACAAGACTATTAAAACATATAAGAAAACACAAGAAAGGAGGACCAGTGATGTCACTAGTGCTAATAAGAGGCCTTTAAAAGCCTTTAATCAGACTAATAATGCTTTCTACAACGTCCTTGGTTAGAAGAAAGACTGCAGTGTGTGTTAAGATTATTCACAGCCTAATCCATTCTTTGACAGCTTGTCATAAATCCGAATGTATTTCTGCCTTGTGAAGTGCGGGGTCTGATTTTTCCTCTTTATCATGCATTTTAAACTTGCTGTCTCGAGTAACTTTATTTTATTCATCTCCGCTTGTTATTACCACAGATGTGCAATTATTATCCTAAATTATTAGAATCAGCAAATCTTGCAGCAATTGACTGGAATATAAATTCCAATACCTTACTCAGCAGCTGCAACTCCCACACTGACACACCTATCATTTCATCAACATGTCACACTGCAATCACCTGGATTAGACTGCTAAATCTTTCAGGGACTAGGTAATTGTGTATCGAATCCTATGCTCACTTTTGCAATTTTGTATTACATGCGTGGGTCATTGCTGAATAATAAAGAGTCAGACACAGAGTACGGGTGTTAACACGCCACACAGGCACGCAGATTTAATAAACACACAAGTGCTGCCACTAGGGTACCAGCAATGGGAGTTAATAAAGAATACAAAACGAAACAGCAACTCTGGGTCTTTTACGACAGTCCTGGCTGGGCAGAGCCTTCACAGACACCGTCTTGCAGTTGAAGGGTTCCGTAGTAGTTAATCCTGCGGAGTGGATGCTGTCCTCCTTGATGTAAACAAAGTGCCCCTCTGTGTTGCCATGGCGGTACAGTCGCCTCGAGCTGTGGTGCAGACGCTTCTTGAGCTGTGCGCAGGCTCCCCGGCCACGCCCCCAGCCAATCAGGACCTCCCGATCAGCTCAGCACCAGGAGAGCCTAACTGCTCAATTGGTTGCACAACGCATCTCCTGTTACACGTCCCCGCTGCACACATCCGCGCAAGGGTCCTCCCTGTCACATATCTCAATGATAATCAACATACTGAATGCACTCACATAAAGTAATGGAAGTAGGAAAATTGCACAAGTGGGCCTGCATAGGATTCCATACTGTGACAGACCCGAAGGCAAAATATTAAATTTTTAGCTGTATTTTATTTATTTATAACAAAACAAACAATAACACGGCTCACAACACTCTCCAACACACTCTTTTTCAAAAAGTGCACCTTCCTTCCTTATATATTAGTGACGTGACAATTAATCAATAAACACCCCCACATTCCACACGTGAACAATTAACAAACACACACACACACACACACACTGTCACACATACACATTGACATGTTCAATAGACATGTTAATTTCTGTAAACATATGGTAGATCCATTAAGGGTGACACTACCTCCACAGTAAATATTGAATTTTCATTATCTATTTTTTCGTCATTTCTAGGCAAAATCCCCATCTTCTAGACCCGTGCCCTTTATCTTTGCACTCACAGTAAGGAGAAAGAGAGTTATGCAATATTTGTTTTCCTAACTGGACGGCAAGTGGACCACAGTCCATTGACCCTAGTCTAGCATAATGAAAGCTGTAGGGCTTATACACCACTGAGCTGCAATAGGAAAAAAACTGCCTTATGAATTGAATCAGTCAAGCCTTGCAGTGAAATAAAAAAAGATGGTTTATTTTATTCTGCACAATGTTCTGTTGTGCAGAATAAAATAAAGATCATACAATATTCATGTTGGATATTTCATTAGCAGCAATCCATATTATCTTTTGGCTCAGTTTCTTAGGCAATAGCTCTATCTGTTTAATACATTTCTGCAGAGATGCAAGGAAGGGATTTATATCATTCCTCAATCCATTACGTCCCCGCTGTGCACCAGAGTTCGCCTCCTCCTCCCCAGCCTCCACCTGCTTTTTGGCTTCGTCTAATGGAGAGGGCAGCTATCCTGCCCCCCTGCCCATGGCTTCCCTACGGTCAGCCTCTCCACTTATCTTCAAGCTTATTCATGGGCAGGGGTACCTCGAAAGGCGAGGCCAAAGACCAAAGAAGGTAATCATCAGAACAAATTACATTATGTAAGAGATTTATAGCTTGGAGCAATACCAGAAATGATTTAGTCTACGATGAACAGTGTTGTGAAAATGCTTTGGATCAGCCTGATTATACTAAGAAGTCAGTTACAGTTGTGGGGGATTCCATATTGCGCTTTTTTGATAGCACTTTTTACAGGGAAGACTAGATAAACAGGTCCCTTGTCTGTAGTCTATTATGGATTCTGATTCTAACTCCTTGGAATTTCTGAGGCTACTGGATTCCTTGGATTGTATCTTGTGTGTCAAAGATCCTATGCATAATCACGACCATACTTTAGCTCTGGTAATTTCTCGTGGTTTAGCTGTTACAAATGTCATAATGATAGATCTCACTATTTCTGATCATCTTGCCATTGTTTTCAAGTTTAATCAGCCAATATCTACAATGATTGTGAACCGTACAATTAAAACTCAGGTAATTCATTCTTCACTGCTGTAACATTTTCTGATGTATTGAGCTCATTGCCACTCCCTGATTCCTTATCAGTAGATGAGTTGGTTAATACTGTAATGCACTTCTCTCTGGTATCCCAAAAGGTGTGGTATATCACTTACAGCTCATTCAGAATACTGCTGCTAGAATTCTGACTAAAACCAGGAAAAATGAACATATTAATCTTGTTTTAGCCTCCTTACACTGGCTCCCTATGCAGTATAGAATTGATTGACCCTGTATCATCCAAACCACACTCTTAGAACACAGCATGCGGGGCTGCTGGTTATTCCTAAGGTCAACAAAATTAACACAGGAGGAAGGGCTTTTTCATGCCAAGCTCCTAAATTATGGAATGCCCTGCCTTCTTTCGTCAGGGAAGCTGGGACACTTACATTTTTTAAGTCAAGACTGAAAATTATAAAACGGCTTGCTTATCTTAGTGGGTTTTAATGTAACTTTTAAATTGCTGCTTTTTTATATACTGTATATTATATACCAGTGGTCGGCAAATGGAAAAACAAGTACAGTACTTGCGGGGAAAACTCTTCTGTTTGTTTATTTAATATCGGGAGTATGTTCCCATTCTTCTGATGATGCCTTTTAAGGCTAATTAGTGTTCTTATATTTCTACAATTTACCTCCCTGCTATCTCACAGTGTAAATTATTAACATAGAAATGTGTGTAAAATGCTGTTGTTTTTCCTCCTTACAAAACATATGTTTTTCTATTATATTAATAATGCATTCCTTCTTCAACTAAAATCTAATTTAAAGATAAGAACACTGTGCATATTCCAATGTGAAATGTAATAACATCTGAATACAAATTACACAAGAAACCACACAAGAGAAACTCCATGAAGTCTTACAATGAGATGAGGGTTATGAGTCATTTTGTAGATGGGAGGAAAACAATCATAGCAACTCTTTTCTGAAGCAAGTCCAAAGGCAAATTACAATTTCTCAGCGGAATACAATCAAGCAGTCATTCTAAACCATCAAACTCTATATAAATTAGACTTCGAAATAATCATAGTAAAAGCACCTTAAAGGTTAAGTAGCGGGGTTCCGAAAAATACATCGTTCCACTTCCCCATGTGCTGCTACAACTGTTTAAATAACGTACCTGTCAATTTTCGTTTCACTGTTAACATTCTTTTTACACTTATAACTTTAAAGTCTGTTTCAAATCTCTTTTCAAAATACAGTGCTAGTGTCAGGATTATTGCCCACATTGTCAAACAGGTAACACAGCAATCCCGATCCGTGATGCGGTACAACCAGAAAAGCCAGAGCACTTGTTTTTACATTTTTTTAACGCTCTTCTTGCAGTGATTTAGAGGACCCTAGTGCACTAGAGCAGACATTTTGAAGAGAGCTCTGAAACAGAATTTAAAGTTGTAAGTGTAAAAAGTTGTAAGGATGTTAACAATGAAAAGAAAAATTACAGGTACGTTATTTAAACAGTTGTAGCAACACGCAGGGACGAATAACGCTATATTTTTCGGAACCCCGCTAATTAACCTTTACATATAATGAAATTAAATATCAACCAATATACACACTAACTAATGTTTACTCACACTTTCAGTATAACAACGTATCCTAACTCGGGTGGCACAGTTAAATCACTTACTTGAAGTATAATAGTAATATCTTTACCGCTGTACTTAACTTTTTCCTCATAAGAATCAAAAAGTTATAATCCAAAAGCAAACGGTAGCCTCTCTTTTAACACTTCTGCCTGGTCATATTGTTATAGGAAGTGTTTTTCACAGCCTTTGGGCATTTCGATGTAAACTCACAAAACCCTTGCCCGCTAGCCAATGCTTAGAGGCGTGCACACTGTGAGCTGCATGATACAGTGAGTGACAGTGATAGGCAATTCACCCTTGAGCAATGTGAGTTAGATGAAAAGTGTCTGTATTAATAAAATACCAAACTAAAATGTTCATAGCTAATAAATAAGTGTATCATACTTTTGCATATACCTACGTTTGAATATGAAGAATACAAGAGTTTATATACCACTCATGTGTCTACATTTCCATGTTATTTTTGTCATGCAAAGTGAGTGACCGGATCTGTTTTAATGTGATGCACTGCAAACTCTATTTACAAATGTTGATATTCACAAGATACCAAATATTTTATGATGGAAGTAAACTTTGATGTAAATTTTGAGGTAAATGAGGATATTTTAAGAGAAATTTCTTTACAAAAAATTGGGTGTGAAGAAGGCACCTCTCTACACCCAGCTCACCAGTCTGAAGGGACGAGCTCCGTGCTGCCTTGTAGAAACTAACAGATTACCGTACAGTACCTTCAAATGTAATGGCTTCAGCAAGAGATGTCATGAAGAATATAGCTTTTTTCAAAGGTCCCAATTAATGAGAATGCCAATGTCCTGACCTGGCTGCAGGGTACACCCAATCACTTTGAAACCACAGCATATCGGGACTTGTACACTGATGTGACAAGTGTACACAGATGGGAGGAGAGCACACTGAGAAGTACTGATCACTGTGCACTGTACCATGCAGCTATTATGAGGTAACCTCCAGGGCATGTTTCACTGGAACAACCTCTTGTACATTAATCCTAAATGTTGAGGCCATGCAATCAAAGCTAAGGTCAAGGACTCCTAAGATCCTTCTTTCTGACATCATAGTAGGAACTTAAAGTGCAAAGGAATAATACTAGGGTCATATTTACTCACTTGTTGATCCCTTTTAAGTTGCTGTAACAGAATAATTCCATACCTCGATATGCACTTCCATTCACTATTTTCGTGCAGTTTTGAAAGTCATTTTAATTTTAACCCATGTGGTACTACACTAGGTTCAAGAAAGGTTTTTGTTTGCTTGCCTAAAGACCACTACACACCAGATGCAATGACACGAGCAAAAATGTTTGTGATGAGACAAAATGAACAGAACCCTTACTTCTGATGAGCATCTTTCACCCCATCTACATACAGATGCACTGTGCATGTGACACCGCAGGCAATGTGTTTGTTACACATAAATAAAATACATTTAATAGTTTTAAGTTTGCAATATAAACCCTATGTGGGAATCGAACCCAAGACATGCTTCTAATGCAACCTGCAATGCAGATGCCATAGCTTTCACGCCACAGTTTGTACTTCCATTGCACATCATGTGCAAGTAATATAGCAGTAAAGTTTATTTTATTTCAAGGTGAGGCCTGTTATATGTCCTTTGCTTTGAACAATTAACTCTATCCTTCAGACAGTGGCAGAATGAACATGACCACAGATTTGAGCGGAGAGAGTGCCTTCAGGCACATCATTTAGAGCTGTGCTAAGCTCCAGCAAACACAGCAACTAGCAGCTTATTAACTGATTTTAATAATGTTGCTTTTCTGTCCGACTGTGTAAGTATTGTATTGAGTCTCTATGACACATGCAGTGCATTGTAGTACAAGAGAGGCTGACATTGTGACAACCAGGGAGATATCATATACCTATACCTTCTGTCTTACAATATCTCTGTCTCAATTCATCAGGGTCAAATATCAGTGCCATTGCCCTCTATTCACAACTCCCACACTGTCTCCCTGCAGTTGTAATACTGTAAGTACTAAAACAGCTCTCTAACTACAATTTTTTCATTCTCAGTGCTACAATATTGTATGCTGCTCTGTCCATTGTGTTTGTACATGGAGCTGAAGGAAATGAGGTTATATTATATATATATATATATAAGATTTAAACCATGGCAGATCTAAATACTGCCACTCTTTAACTGCTTTATCCTGAATATACAATAAATATACAGTGCAGCTAACAAAATCATTTCATAACTTACCTGTTTTGCACCTCCAGTTGCTACCGATCTCAAATCTGCAGTTTTGAAAGAAACACATGCCATAGCACACATGTGTTTCCATTTTAAAACATCTGGTACTAAATTAGGTTAAAGGAAGTTTCCATGCCTTTTCAGGAAATCTGACAGTTGTGAAAGCATGTTACTGTCTGAAAGCATGTCAGGCAATAAAAAAGAGGTTAGTCTGTACTTCTTCACAGACAATCCTATTATGATTTGAAGATTAATCTCTTGGGCTTTTTAAGATTCATTCTAAGTGTAAAACATATCTGGCTGCAGTCATAAAAAACATGAATAAATCCTGTATTTGACAGTGTCTGGTGCTCTGTTTGTGAACAATCTGTTTTTAACACTTTGCTGTTTGTGCACTATATTTTAAAACTGCTTACATCATTGAGCTTGGGGGTTGTGTCACTGAGCTTGGGGGTTGTGTCATTGAGCTTGGGGGTTTGTCATTGAGCTTGGGGGTTGTGTCATTGAGTTTGGGGGTTGTGTCATTGAGTTTGGGGGTTGTGTCATTGAGCTTGGGGGGTTGTCATTGAGCTTGGGGGTTGTGTCATTGAGCTTGGGGGTTGTGTCATTGAGCTTGGGGTTTGTGTCATTGAGCTCGGGGGTTGTGTCATTGAGCTTGGGGGTTGTCATTGAGCTTGGGGGTTGTGTCATTGAGCTTGGGGGTTGTCATTGAGCTTGGGGGTTGTGTCATTGAGCTTGGGGGGTTGTCATTGAGCTTGGGGGTTGTGTCATTGAGCTTGGGGGTTGTCATTGAGCTTGGGGGTTGTCATTGAGCTTGGGGGTTGTGTCATTGAGCTTGGGGTTGTCATTGAGCTTGGGGGTTGTGTCACTGAGCTTGGGGGTTGTGTCATTGAGCTTGGGGGTTGTGTCATTGAGCTTGGGGGTTGTGTCATTGGGCTTGGGGGTTGTGTCACTGAGCTTGGGGGTTGTGTCATTGAGCTTGGGGGGTTGTCATTGAGCTTGGGGGTTGTGTCATTGAGCTTGGGGGTTGTGACATTGAGCTTGGGGTTGTCATTGAGCTTGGGGTTGTCATTGAGCTTGGGGGTTATCATTGAGCTTGGGGGTTGTGTCATTGAGCTTGGGGGTTGTGACATTGAGCTTGGGGTTGTCATTGAGCTTGGGAGTTGTCATTGAGCTTGGGGGTTGTCATTGAGCTTGGGGTTTGTGTCACTGAGCTTGGGGATTGTGTCATTGAGCTTGGGGTTGTCATTGAGCTTGGGAGTTGTCATTGAGCTTGGGGGTTGTCATTGAGCTTGGGGGTTATCATTGAGCTTGGGGGTTGTGTCATTGAGCTTGGGGGTTGTGTCATTGGGCTTGGGGGTTGTGTCACTGAGCTTGGGGGTTGTGTCATTGAGCTTGGGGGGTTGTCATTGAGCTTGGGGGTTGTGTCATTGAGCTTGGGGGTTGTGACATTGAGCTTGGGGTTTGTGTCATTGAGCTTGGGGGTTGTGTCATTGAGCTTGGGGTTTGTGTCATTGAGTTTGGGGGTTGTGTCATTGAGCTTGGGGGTTGTGACATTGAGCTTGGGGTTTGTGACATTGAGTTTGGGGGTTGTGTCATTGAGTTTGGGGGTTGTGTCATTGAGCTTGGGGTTTGTGTCATTGAGTTTGGGGGTTGTGTCATTGAGCTTGGGGTTTGTGTCATTGAGTTTGGGGATTGTGTCATTGAGCTTGGGGTTGTCATTGAGCTTGGGGGTTGTCATTGAGCTTGGGGTTTGTCATTGAGCTTGGGGTTTGTCATTGAGCTTGGGGGTTGTCATTGAGCTTGGGGGTTGTCATTGAGCTTGGGGGTTATCATTGAGCTTGGGGGTTGTGTCATTGAGCTTGGGGGTTGTGACATTGAGCTTGGGGGGTTGTCATTGAGTTTGGGGGTTGTGTCGTTGAGCTTGGAGGTTGTCATTGAGCTTGGGGGTTGTCATTGAGCTTGGGGTTTGTCATTGAGCTTGGGGTTTGTCATTGAGCTTGGGGGTTGTCATTGAGCTTGGGGGTTATCATTGAGCTTGGGGTTGTCATTGAGCTTGGGGGTTGTCATTGAGCTTGGGGGTTATCATTGAGCTTGGGGGTTGTGTCATTGAGCTTGGGGGTTGTGACATTGAGCTTGGGGGTTGTCATTGAGCTTGGGGGTTTGTCATTGAGCTTGGGGTTTGTCATTGAGCTTGGGGGTTGTGACATTGAGCTTGGGGGTTGTGTCATTGAGAAAGAGCTCATTTGGGGCTGGACATTCATTTACATTTGAGAAACCCAGCAACCTTTATGTTCTTGATCAGTTGGCAGGTATGATTCTGCACAGATCTACACCACTGATACTAGACAATACCTGCTCTTCCTCACCCTCCTGTCACTGCTCTACACACAAATCCATTCTCGGTACTCAAGCACCATTGCCTTGAATTCTAATGAGCACTTACTGACAAGTCCCATCCCAACCACTGATTCTGCACTTACACTAAAGGCCCACCCACTGTATCTCCACTCTCACCTCCTTAAATAGCCATGCAATCACTCCTGTGCTTTCCTGTTCTGCACCTGAATTACTCACTTAAAACATCGACTCCATAACGTGTACAAACCTAATTTCAAAGGAAAAAAGCCACAAGGCACTAGAGGGACGGAGGGCGATCACTCTTCACTATTTTAAACCATATTTAATATATTTTATTTAGGTGTGTGTTTTGTTTTCTATTGCTGTTTCATTACAGGCTGGCTAACAAATGGCCTTTTTCCACTAGTGGGTCTGCTTTTGAAAAGACTAGATGTGACTGTCATTTCTGCTCCCACTGCAACTATGAGTTACCAAGGCCCTGAGTGGCTAGTAAAAGCATGACCATGTGGCATGCAGGTTGAGTTACACAGTAAGGGGTCTGTGTCCTGGCAAAGTTGCTGGTCTTCCACAAGGAGCATTGGCTACTGTGGGTTAGGGAGGCAAAGCTCGCAGTGATAATTTCTCCTCATCGTGCTACAGTGAACCCTACTGGCCAAAAACCTGGTGAGATGTCACCTGCAGAACTGACCTTTGCCTTCCAGAGGCCAGTAGCTCTCTGACATCTGCTCTTGAGTTCATGGGTGTAAAGAGATTGTCTTGAGGACGCCCACTGACCTTCAGCTCTCCCTTGTTGCAGTGAGGGAGAGCGGTGGTCATTTTACACCGATGCTGGAACAGATAGTAGGAGCAGTAAAGCAGAGACAACCATAGAGAACGACAGAGAACACACATAATATTATATTACACAGACAAGAAGTGGAATATCAGGAATATAAAGTATCCCTTTAAAAAGATGTTCTACATTCAGCTCTTGTGTTGTAACATTCAAGGTCAATTAGACTGGAGGCATTGTAGACATCTGGTCCCTGTCATCTCCTGTTTTTTAGCAGAGTAAACTGTGATGGGTGTGTATTCTCAGAACACCCTGACTCTTCTGATTATACAGGACAAGCCTTTCATTATGCAAAAATCATTGAAGGGGAAGTCTCATTGTGTCTTTTTAAGCTCAGTTCTACAGAACATATCCGGTTGTAATCTGAAATAAAGTATCTGAACTGCGTACTTGCCTTTTTATTCGCTCTAGCTATCCACATGTCTTGACGTCTGTGCTGCAGGTACCTGGCATGTTGTGCCATTGAGTCTGTCTGTCACTAGCTGTTTGCCACCACAGCGGTCTCCCATGGCGAACACTTTCCCTTTGCCATTGCTGATCCATTCTGATGGCTCTTGGTGCAGCCTATCCAACAAGACTGTCCTTGCTACTGTGGCACCTGCAGGGATCACATGTCTTGTTAAATTCAGGGGCGATGCTAAATCCAATCAGGTGGACAGGTCCTAAAAAAGAGGCCAGGCGGTGTAGTTAACATTTACTATTTAAGCGTCCTAGAAGGGGGATCTTTGATGAGTTTGCAAACCCACCACTGCACGGACTACTATTGATATCTCATGAACCATTTATATGTGGATAAAATCTTTTCACTTTGACGTGTGATGCCATATTGGGGTCCTGTGACTGTTTCCGGATGATAAAGACCTAAAGAGATATTTGGCTTCATACTCGATACACAGTTGTATTCTGGGATTCCATAGGTCAAGTTGGATCATGGCTATCGCACAAGAAAAATGAACCCTTTCCTGACAGTTTTGTGCTGGCTACTGATTGTTTTTATTTTCACTTTATTTTCAAGTTATGGAAAGTAATTACGTTTTGGAACAGCCTTTCTCGTAAGATAAATATTTCAGTGTCAATTAACTTGGAGGTTACTGGAATTTAATTAAAGTGTAAAGCACAGTGCTGAAAAGTAATTGAAATGCATTTTTATTATGAATCCAAACACATTTTAATTAGCGAGGTTTTTTGAGAGAGAATATTGATGGTTTCATTTTTTTTTCCTCATGGCTTTGAACATGCAGTCCACGATAAAGATCAATATGAGAAGACTATTATCATTAAGATGTATTTGTAATTGTTTTGTACAGTGTGGCATAGTTTAAGGCATGTAGTGAATGCTTTGATCATTGCATTCCATATATATAAAACATTTGGGACTGATTTTGTTTCCTTAATAGAGAAACTTTTATCTTTTCCAAAGATTAACCCCTGATTCCTAAATTGGGAGAGATGAGTATTCAAAACATGATGAAGAGCAAAAGAAAGTTGAAAAATAAATAAAATTACACTGTAAGCTTTTAAAGTGTTTATAGCTATTTATTTTCATAAATCTTGTCTTGAACATCCACCCATCTACTATGGTCTCCAAGGTGCAGTTTCTACTCTACAGACACATACGATATCACACACATGTATTTTCATTTTTAAAACATGGCATCTGCTACTCCAGGTAAAAGACTTCTTTTTTTTGCCTCCCAGGAAATCTGTTACAGTTGCACTTCCTAGGTCATTACTGCAGTGTCTTTGGAGTCAAGCATCTTATTGGCTGTAAAGCGTGTCAGTCATTAGAGGAAGCAGCGGGTTGGTTACTGGACAGTAAAGAAAGCCCTGAAGATGTGGGGACAATTTCACTCTCAAAGTGCAAGACCATCTACAGGTAGTGGACAAAAAAACCCTAGTGCAGCACCACCTAAACCCTAGTGCAGCACCACCTAAACCATAGGCAAAAAAAGAAGTCTTTTACCTGGAGTAGCAGATGCCATGTAGCACCCAGCTACCTCCAGACCCTCATCTCTCCCTACACCCCCACTCGACCTCTCCGCTCCGCCTGCACTAGAAGACTGGCTCTACCTCCGCTAGGCTCCCCTGCCTCCTGAGCCCGCTCCTTCTCCACCCTTGCTCCGCAGTGGTGGAATGACCTTCCTACAGATGTCAGGACTGCCCAGTCCCTGACCACATTCCGGCGCCTCCTTAAGACTCACCTCTTCAAACAGCACCTGTAGAACTCCTCTGTTTGTATCCTGGGACACTATCACCCTTCATTTAAATGTGCTTTATTTTGCTCTTATCTGCCCCCTATTTTACTGCATTTAATCCTGTACTTCTGAATACTGTAATCTGCCAAGTGTTTAACCTGTAGTATTTTGTATTTAATCATATCCTGATGTAACTATCACTATTTAATCATATCCTGATGTAACTATTACTATTATCTGCTGTATTATTGAATTGTGGTTTGTCACACTTGAACAAAAGTTATTGTATCTCTTGCTCTTATTGTATTACTTGTATTGTAACACTTGAAATGTATTGCTACGATTGTAAGTCACCCTGGATAAGGGCGTCTGCTAAGAAATAAATAATAATAATAATAGTGCAGCACCACCTAAACCCTAGTGCAGCACCATCTAAACCCTAGTGCAGCACCACCTAACCCATAGTGCAGCACCACCTAACCCATAGTGCAGCACCACCTAAACCATAGTGCAGCACCACCTAAACCATAGTGCAGCACCACCTAAACCCTAGTGCAGCACCACCTAAACCATAGTGCAGCACCACCCATAGTGCAGCACCACCTAAACCATAGTGCAGCACCACCTAAACCATAGTGCAGCACCACCTAAACCATAGTGCAGCACCACATAAATGTTTTTAAATGTTTTACTATCTTTCTAAACTACACAGAACGATACAGTGAGGTGATGTGTGTGGAAGATGTATTGAATTATTTTGTTCGCTTCAATCACTTTAAGTTATGACTTAAACCCTAGCCACACTTCACTTTATAAACAGCAACTCACTTAAATAAAATCCTCTTTTGGTATAACCTTCATTTCATACAGGAACCTTTGAAAATCCCCCAAAGCTCCTAGCGTCCAGAAACGATGCTACTGTATAATGACAGTGGCTTGAAAACCATCAGGTGTACCTTATTCACAGATGTAAGCTTCTAATTGAACTGACAGATGCCTTCTTTTTAGCTAATCCTGCAGGTGTATTTAACTTCACTGAGTGCATATGGCTCCCATATATCAGTGGCAGAACGACAGTCTCTTGAGGGACAAGCAGACAGCTGGCTTGCTATTAGCGGTCGACCTGTGTTTTTACTTCACTCCGGTTGCATATTTATGAGTTTTAAAAACCCATTTAATGTGATAGCTAAACAGTGATTTGGATTGCTTGTTTGTTATTTATTTTGTTTTTGTTCGTTGGAAACAGGGAAGGTTAATTCATTTCTGTGTGTGTGGGGGGGGGTGGGGGGGGGTTATTATTGAAAGATTAAAATGTTTATAGCTAACAAAATAATTCTATTATTTGTTTATTTAGCAGACGCCTTTATCCAAGGCGAGTAGGGTGTGTGAACTATGCATCAGCTGCAGAGTCACTTACAATTACGTCTCACCCGAAAGACGGAGCACAAGGAGGTTAAGTGACTTGCACAGGGTCACACAATGAGTCAGTGGCTGAGGTGAGATTTGAACTGGGGACCTCCTGGTTACAAGCCCTTTTCTTTAACCACTGGACCACACCGCCTATTTAATAGTAAGCCATACAATCTTAAGCCTGTCTGGGCATGGAGTTTATATACAGTAGACAAAGTAACAAGCAATCATACCTGTCGGGCACTTTCATTGTCTATATAGGTCTCTAATGAGCAGGTTGGAAAGAAAGTGTAATGCAATATGGGGACATATGAAGGTACATCTGTTTAAAGATAAGTCATTCTATGCTATTCATATATGTTTTCCATAGTAAAAGCCAAGCAAAGTGTAATAAATCATGGTAAAGCATAGGTAAAATATAGGTACCATTAAGCATTGTAAAGCCCAGTGAGGGATGGTAAAGCATAGTAATCTTTGGTAAATGTATAGTATAACCATGGGAGAAGCATGAGAAACTTTTACAGTTTTTCCCAATTGTTTACACACGTTTGCTGAATCTTTGGCTCATTTTCCCAAAACTCTAAACACAAAACCACAAACACAAAATGCAAAACTCTACAAATCTCTAGCAAAAGCAAACACTGCATTCAAAACTGTTTTATCTCTTTCCAAAATGTTTTTTTGCATCCAAATGACACACACACGCGTCATATGAATAGATCTGTCTACCAACCAACAACACACTGATGTGCTCAACACAAAACATTACTATGAATATCCCATCAGTAGGTTTATGCCTTTTGCATTTTCAGTGTTACACTGTAGCCAGTTGTAAAAAATTGTCATAGTAATGTATACCTACTCAAATATATATAAATAAACACACACAAATGCAATACAGTAACAAAAACATTGTCATTTATTTCCAAAATGCAGTATTTTTGAACACTTGTATGTAATACTTTCCATACCCAACAGGAGAAAACCAGGAAAAACATTCAGTAAGATAAAGGGTTTTCTGTACAAAAATAAAAAATGAAAGTGGCTCATTCTTTCAAAACTCTAAACACAAAAAGACAAAAACACATGGAAAATGTAAGACAAAAGAAATTAGGCTGCATCCCGCCTCCTATTTTGGTCTGGCCACATTACCTCATCTACATCACAAGCGATGTTCTCCCTGGCTAAACAGCGGGGAAAGAATCTTCTGGAGTGACGGATCCAGCCGCCGAAAGCCCCCACATCAACTTCACCACATGCATCCTCCATTGCCTGGAGAAGAGGCATGCATGGGAGGGGATGGCGGTCATACACCTTCCATCGCCATGCCGAAAAAAACTCTTCAATTGGGTTTAGGAATGGGGAATATGGTGGGAGGTATAGAACAATAAATTGTGGGTGGTCGATGAACCAGTTGCGGACCAGAGCAGCCCGGTGGAAACTCACGTTGTCCCAGATGACAACATACCTGGGCTGCTCTGGTCCACCCCTCTGCTAGGCTGGAATGAGGATGCAATGTAGTGTGTCCAGGAATGTGATGAGAAGGGCGGTGTTGTAGGGACCAAGGTTGGCATGGTGATGGAGGACGCCTTGCTGGCTAACGGCTGCGCACATGGTGATATTCCCTCCACGCTGCCCAGGGACATTCACAATGGCACAGTGGCCAATAATGTTCCGTCCCCGTCCCCTTCTTTTGGCTAGGTTGAAGCCTGCCTCATCAATGTAAATATATGTGCTGAATTGCAGCGGAATCCAGCTCCAAGACTCTCTGAAACAGACAACAAGACAATATGTGAAATAGACCTAGAGCAGTCAATATGGTGAGGCACAATACACTGGATTACAGTACTGTAATGTGTCTATACAGTGCTGATATGATAGTAAATTCACAGTATAGTACTTACTTGCACATATTCATAGCGCTGTTCTTTAACCCTCTCTGAGTTTCACTCAAATGACACCCTGAAAACCTGTTTCATCCGGATTCGGTTGCGCTGTAATACACGGTCCAATGTAGACAAGCCCACCTGGTGAATGTTATTGAATATTGTGTTGTCTGCAATTATGTGGTTCTGGATTTCTCGTAGTCTATGGTATTGTTTGCCACCACCATGTTCACAATAGCGGTCTCCTGTTCTGGTGTGAACAGCCAGTGTCTTCCACCATGGCCTGGCCGTCTCTCAGTTCTGCAGAAGATCCACAAATATAATATGATTGGTTACAGTAAGCTAAAAGAATCTATTTTCTTTCAATATGAAATGACATTACTGTAACATTGGCCAACAATCACTGAGTAACATAGGTCTACTGATATGTCGGACTGCAGTATACTACAGTATACATAGATAAAGAGCATAGTGTAGATGGTAGGTAACTTACCGGTTCTCATTTCTGAATGTACGGATGATAGATGCAACCGTGTAGCGGCTCAGGTTGGGCTGAACTCTCTGCCCAGCCTCCCTCATACTCAATCCATGGTTGAGCACATGGTCAACCAATGCGGCCCTGATCTCATCTGAGACAACTGTCCTTCCTCGTCCTCCTCTTCCTCCTCTTACTCTCACTCCTTGACCTCTTGCTCTTGCTTCACCATTGACTTCCATTTTCCTCCAAAACAGGAGAGCTCATCTGTGGCCTTTTCTAGTGCTAAAGCTCTGATTTCTAAGTGAACAATTAAGCAACTAGTGTTTACACCTGTGAGGAGTGGGTGTTGCCAATTGGTGTATAGAGCTTGGCATTGTGATTGGCGTTGCTTTCCAAAGGGACTACAGAGATTTTAATTTTGAATGTTGTGCCTAATGTAGAGAACTGTGTGTATTGTTTTGCAAAAAGTGTGATATAGAATTGGAAACTGAGTGTAAAGCAGGAATTGCGCTTGCAATTTTGCAGACTTGGTTTAGGGATTTGGTACATGAGTTTCAGGTTTCGGTGATTGCATTTCAATTTTAGTGTGTAAACAACTGGGAAAAACTGTAAAATTACTGCTCAAATTTACACAGGCAAACTTTCATAAGGGGTTATGGTCATCGACGTTTTTGTAAATGTATAGTACAGTAGACGTACTGTAGTATATTTCAAATACATTTTATTAAGCATACTTGTTGTATTGTATCAGCAAGTTTGCGTTTTAAAGCTTATTCTGCCAGGTAATTGATTAACTTCACGCGGTAGTAGCCATACTAGGACAGGCACTGCAGAGCTGAACATTGTTACAAGCCATCTCAGCTCAGATTTAGACTGCATACAGAACTGGACAGAAATGTGGTAAATGTAATATCAATAAAACGAATGTGTTACATGCCCATCACAAAAATGTAGGATCCAGACACCAAATGGGTTGTATAGCTCTAGAAGAGGTCCACCAAGAGAAAGACCTTGGTATTGTAATAGACTCATCGCTACCAGCAACCAGGCAGTGTTGCGTAGTAATTTAAAAGATAAACAGAATGCTTGGAAATATAGCCCAGAGTACAAATCCAAGAAAGTTATGATGAGGTTGTACAACGCACTGGTGAGACCTGCAGTGTGTTCAATTCTGGTCCAATGAAGAGCAACCTGACTAATCCCAGGGCTAAAAGGAATAAGCTATGAAGATGAAGGGGGGGGACTTGATTCTTTAAAACATCTTAAAAGAATCTAACAAAGTTAACCCTAACAGATACTTTAAGTGTAGCACAGAATTCTGGACCAGAAGATTCAGTTGGAAATTAAGTGGAGATAGAGTTAGGACAGAGGAAAGGAGACAGTTCTTCACAGAGTGGGGAGGGTATGGAATGGGTTACCTAGGCCTGTTGTTGAAGCAGAATCACTGGGATCCTTTAAGACATTTTGACAACATTTTGAAATCAATTGGCTACTAGGAATCAAACTAACATTGATGGCCCGAATTGCCTCCTGTCCTTATGTTCTTCTGTCTGAGGATACAAAGAATGGCTTTTGATTGCTATGTAATTCACTAAGAAATGAAGGAACTTTTATCACAAATGAGTACAGAGTGGCGACCTGCTGTGAAAAAACTCTGTGGAGAAAAAGAAATGCATTCCTTGATCATATCTCACCGAAGAATTAAAATGAATTCTAGGGCCAGCCATTTACAAACCTCCTGAAGAGTCTCTTCATCAGCAATAACAATATCAAGCCGTGAAAGATTTCATTTATCATCCCCAGTACCAGCGGGGCCAGATCATAATGCAGTTTGTTGTGGGGGGTAATTTTCCAACCAGCCATTCATCATGCATGGCTTTTGTTGTAGTTTGTCTAGCTCATCCAAGGGCTTCATATTTCATCTGGCAACATGCTTTAGCTGTGAGGCTGATCATGAAGGGAAATAAATTCAAGTTGTTACCGTTGATTAAGCAGATGCCCTGCCTGATTGCTGTGTATTCTTCAGGGTCATCGCACACAAGAACAAACGCAGCTCTGCGGCTGTACACTGGGTTTGTATTGAAACAGCATTGACAATACATATTATTAGCAAATGGTCTGACTCAAGGTATGCAAGTGGCCGTTTTCTATGTACATTTGGAGGTTTTCAATTAGTTCACTGGGTAATTGCCCTGAGCTCACAAGCTGTAATCATAGTTGACTGTTGTACATGTATGTAATACTGGCTCCATCATTCAAAGGACCCAATTCACAAACTGTTTTTCTTGGTATTTGTACCATTAATATCATTGCTATTAGAAAAAGGATCAGAGAGTTCCTTTAACCTGGTCAGTCAATACGAGGGCTTTAATCTGGTAAAGAACCTTGAATATTATCTTTCAAACTGTGTTCCAAATCAATCCACCGGAAAATAGGTAAATACAGTATTTGTGTACTCTTGATGAAAGACAATCGGCTTGATGAAAGACAATCTCCATTCTTGTACAAGCCCTCTGAATGTTGTCTGTCAATGTAGCCTAATTCTGCTTCTTAGAATCTGATACCAGACGATCACATGCAGTATCTGTTGAGGCAAAGGTTTTATCACAAAGTTTAACTAGCGATTACAGTGCTGCATTTTCTATACTTTTTATGGCATTTTTTAACAGTGTATGTTATTTCCTATTACAATTATTATAAGAGTCATACACCAAAATATGCCATACAAAGTGACCTGATAAAGTTTTATGTTGCAATGAGAGATTAATTTGATTTGAATCATTATGGATTTTTTGAGAAGCCTGTTAAGTAGACTACACGTGTAAAACAGAACATCCAGCATGATCAAATAAATAGGCTACATTAAGATGCCCAGTGTGTCATTTATTAACTTTAAATTTCATGTATATGTAGTAGTGGGTAACCCTGTAGGCATCAGAACAAAAATAGCTGCATGTAGTTAGACTCAACACTGGGTTACATATTATAATCCTATAATATTCCCCTATTGCAAATACGCAATCCCAGTTTAGCCACTGACTCACTGTGTGTGACCCTGAGCAAGACACTTAACCTCCTTGTGCTCCGTCCTTCAGATGAGACGTAAAACCAAGGTCCTGTTGAAAGTGACTCTGCAGCAGCAGCTGTGATGCATAGTTCACCCCCTAGTCTCTGTAAGTCGCTTTGGAGAAAAGCGTCTGCAAAATTAATGAATGCTGTATCTGTTCTACCAGTTCCTTTGATGCTATGTTGATGCCATGTTCCATTTTCATAGTTGATTGCAGTTTTATTTCAAGAGGGGTTAAATAAGTATCCAGAGGCAGCCCACTACCCAAGCAGATTTGTGTTTGTTTTTCGCTTTGTCAGTCCATTTTTTTTAGTTTACTGGGAGTTCTTTTGTTTGACCGACAGCATTTATTTCCTGCAATACTGATTTACAAATGATGTCACTCCTTAATTGGCCATGTTTTGTTCCTTGTAATACTCATTAATAATCTCTTCAACTAAACACACTTCAGCTGTAGCAGCACGTATGGTTTAATAGGAGTGCTTGAAAGCCTGACTTAGACAAAATTACCTGCACAGGGCACTAAAACAATACAAAACGTCTTAAACTATACCACACGATTACTGTAGACTACTATATGTATTAAAAATAATTTTGATTTTTTTAGTGCCCCATCTTGGCAGTTCTATCTTGTTTCAGAAGCATTTTAATTTATTAAAATATACATGAAAATTTATATAATGCTAATATTTTTAACATGCAGACTATAGAGGCGGAGTAATGGTGGCACAGTTTTCAAGATGGTCCACGCTAGGGCCTGTCTTGTCTTGGGTCAGCTTTCACCCACTCCCTCTTGCTTGAAAGTCATAGAAATACAGAAAAAAAGTAACTCATGTAACAAACTTATATTAGAACATAACTGTTAAAATGCGCTCCCTTGTTGATCCATTTTTTAGTTCAAGTAAAGGCTTTTTATTTAAAAAATTTGTAATCAGCAAATTTTTTTTTCTTATTTTCTCCCCAAATTTTGAAAGCCCAATTATTTTTATTTCAACCCAGCTCACCGCTGCGCTGACTCAGGAGAAACGAAGATGGATGCACGCGTCCTCCGAAACATGTGCTGTCAGCTTCTTTGCACTCTGCAGGCCCGCCAAGCAGACACCTCAGAGCTACAGTGTCGGAGACCACTCCGCTCTGGGCAACTTACAGGCAGGCCCACATGCATCCAGCCAGTCTAGAGGGGTCGCTGGTGTGCAGTGAGCCAAGGACACCCTGGCCGACCTAAGCCCTCCCCACCCAGGTGGTGCTTGGCCAATTGTGCACCGCCCCCTGGGAGCTCCCGTCCACGGTCGGCAGTGGAATAGCCTGGACTCAAACCGGCAATCTTCAGGCGACAGGGCGCATCCTGCACTCCACGCAGAGTGCATTTACTGGATGCCCCACTCAGGAGCCCCCCGCAAAGGCTTTTTTAATACAACTATATTATCCCAACGTGACTTCAGCCAGCTGTAGTGGAGGTATTATATGTGTCAATTTATTTGATGGAGATGAATAAGAGTCCCACTATCATATATTAACACAAATGAATTATTCAGAGAGCTGATCAAATGCCATTAGGACGTTCGTGAATTACAGCGGAAGCAAAAAGTAAAGTTTGGAGGAGTGATAATAACATACCTCCAGTCTTAAGTTATACCACTGGTACATGAATCGGGCCAAAAGTGTAGAAAGAACCGGCGCTATCAAGTGCACAACTAATGTGCTAGCAATGCAAGCTGTCCACTAGATGAGCCTGTGTTACACATGTCTAAAAAAATACAAGTTTGTTGGTGCTACCCAATGTAATCATTCTTTCTGATACATACTATGTTCATTCTGAGATGTATCTCCAGTAAGGTCATTGACACTTTGAAAAGTGCTTTGTGAATTTCGCCAACTACGCGATCTTTAAAGCTGTGGCCTCATAAACGGTTTGCTAACTATTGATTGTATGTAATATCGTGTCATTAAGAGACTCTTTTATTTGCCATTTCACACAAAAATGTCAATTATACCATGTTTGTAGACCTGTACTATTTACGGTTTTTGTCTTTCCCTTAATTTTTTATGATGTTTGCTATCGTTCTAGGTTGTGTGTGTCGTTCCTCAGATATATTTCCTATGTGCTGGGACAGTGCTCAGAACTTTGAAAAGCCCAGCTTTATCGATGCTGCTGAAACTTCTAATTTCTCTTGCACTTACTACTCTCTCCATGGCTACCAACAGCTCCCTTTTAGTTTCTGAAAATGAGCCTCTGAAATTTTGTACTGAAGCTTATTTGAGTACTAATGTCAATTTAAATAGTGTAATCATAACACTGTGCTCTTAAATCAAATTCACTGTCCAGGCTGCATTGTACTTGTTAGATCAGATAAGGGAATGGCTAACAGTATTTGATTCTTATTTGATTAGAAATACTGCTTACTTCTGACATTACATATATTTTAGTCTTGTTTTGCTGTCTCATCCGGTACTATACATACTGAATAAACAAGCAGAGTGAGACTTGGACTTTTCTCTTTTGGTTTTAACACACTAGATAAAGTGACTAAAACTCCTGGATAAAAGAAGGTTTGCAGTGTGAGTCATACAGTCAGGAGAGTGCAGGTTTATGTCCTAGCTGTGCCAAGCTGCTGGTCTTCGCTGGGGATTCCAGAGCGAGCATCGCATTGGCTCTGGCGCTCCTGTGGGCTAGGTGATTGGCAGGGGCTTTCTCCTACAGCAGATCCTGAGAGCCAGGTGTCCAGTGTGCTAAAAGCACACATTGCTGTCAAGCTCCTTAGTGTAAGGCAATTGGTTTGGGGATCGGAGGACACCGACTAACCTTCAGGCGCCTGAGCTGTTGTGGGGATTGTTGTGGTGAACAGAACTGGAATAGGGATAAAAATGGGTAAAATAATTTGGCACAAAAAGTGACTAGGGCTGATGAACACTGAAGAGTTGACATTGTTACTGTAGGTGAATCTGCCTACATGCTACAGCCCAGCTTTTCTCAGCTTTGTATGAACAGCAGCCCTCCAGCTTCATTAGCATTCCCAGGAGGTTGCCTGTGGGAGTTGGAGACAGAGACACTTCCCCTGAATCCGTTCACAGACATCTCATACAGGAGGCACATCCCTCAGCCTTGCTGCTCCCCCGCCACGGCCAATAATTGACTCTTTGTTTTGTGTAATGGCAAATTTATCAGTTGGCAGCTCAGCCCTCTGCATCAAATAGGAGCATTAACTGATATCCTTGTCAACCGACACACAGAGGGAAGTGTTGTTAGGCTGTCTGGTAAGAATGCAAAGGAAAGGAAATCTGCACCTGGAGTCAGATGTACAAGTGTTTATCTGACTGCTGAACTGCTCCGAGCACTGCCTTCCACACCGCAGTCTAGCTGTTTCTCTGACCCCTGTGCTACTCAAACCCACTACCTTCCACACTGCAACCCAGCACTTTATCTAACCACTGAGCTGCTCAAACCCACTGCCTTCTACACTGCAGCCCAGCACTCTAAAAACTGATCTACTCAAACCCACTGCCTTGCACACTGTAGCCCAGCACTCTAACCACTGAGCTACTCAAACCCACTGCCTTCCACACTGTAGCCCAGCACTTTATCTAACCACTGAGCTGCTCAAACCCAGTGCCTTCCACACTGCAGCCCAGCACTCTAACCATCTGATTCAGATCTGATTCAAGCATTCAAAATTTTAAAAGGTATTGAAAAAATAAACAAGGACCATGGGTCACAAATGGAGATTAGATAAATGGGCATTCAGAACAGAAAATAGGAGGCACTTTTTTACAGAGAATTGTCGGAGTCTGGAACCAACTCCCCAGTAATGTTGTTGAAGCTGACACCCTGGGATCCTTCAAGAAGCTGCTTGATGAGATTCTGGGATCAATAAGCTACTAACAACCAAACTAGCAAGATGGGTCGAAGGGCCTCCTCTCGTTTGTAACCTTTCTTATGTTCTTACTGCATAAGCACCAAGGCTAACAGTGTTTGAAGTTTTCAGCATTTTTTTGTAAATGGAGAAGCAAACTACAACAGGTAAGGCTCATCCCAGGGTTTAAATACAGGGAAGCTTATGATTTTATCTCTCAAACCACACCGAGGCTAAAACTCTCACCACAGAGCTATTCAAGGACATTAGCAGCATGCCATTCAACACAATTATAGCACAGCACCCAACATTGTTTTGCTCTCAATCACACTGTACTTGAAAGGGGTAGTTTCATCATCTACATTTTTCTAATATATTGTAGCGTGCTACCGGGGCAGGGATCAGGTTGATAGGTGACGCAATCAAATATGAAGACATAAGCCCGATACCAGCTCCTGCAAGGGAGCTGGCTCTTTTGTAAAGTGGTATCGGTGCTATGCTTCAGAGCGAGAGGTTCCAGGTTCGCGTCCCACCTCCGCCTGTGAGAAGTCCCTGTCTGTGGGAACTGCGGTTTGCCATAATATATATATATATATATATATATATATATTTTCTAGTTCAATATTGTTTGGGTAGGGTTGAGGCGCTAGGGGGCCTTAGCCTGTGGGGAGTGAAGCCAAGGAGAACATTGTGGGTTAATAAGCTCTGACCACCCAGAACAACCTCATTTTTGTTTATATAGCAGTTGTTATCTCTGAAATCATTATCATGACTGAGCTATATTATAAATACATACATTGCTAATGTAGCTGATCCTGTATATGGTGCTGTGTTATTGTGAGTGTTTTATATGAGAAATAACTTTAATCAACACATGGTAAGTTATGCCACACAAACGAGAAACAAAAAGACAACATTTGTTTAACAAGAAAATTCATTATATTGCCTGTATACTGTACTAAACTTGCATATGATCTTTTGTTCAGGTTTCCAGTTACAATAAAATGATGTGTTAGGAGTGTAAAAAAAACTACCTGATGCCTTTAAGAGTGTTGAGAGAAAAAGCTTAATTTAAAAAAAAACTATTGGGTGCTGGCTCTGTAGAACAATAAAACATACTCATAAGCTTTGGGTAAAACTGTTATACATCACATCCACTCCAATAATCCGTTTTCAGAACATTTCTGCAGAAAATGTCCACTAATACTGCCAAAAACCTCAGTAAATCTTCAGTAAGACAAAGGAATTACATTACCCTAGGATAATTAAATAAACAATATCCATACTGGTAAAAAATGAACACAGTCATAGATATACATATAGTATATTAGATCACTTTACTGATATGTTCTTTTTCCGAGACCTGCATACAGGTCTGCAGTGTTGAAATAGTTAAACATGAAATAGCTTTACATGATTTGCCTATATCGTTAAAATGTCTATCTACCGGCAAAATGCATTACATGCATATTGGTTACAAATCTGATAAGCTACTTATTTAAACAAAATGTAATTTAATATATAAAAAGCACCAGAATACGACCCTGATAAAATCAAACTCATAAAAGTACACTGATGTATATGAACTCTTACTGTTGTGTCTGGTTCATTTATTTAGCTACTTTCCGAAGATGTAACTCTCAGGACGCCCATGTGCTGAATTTATTATATTATTATTACTTAGTTCTTTAGCAGATGCTTTCATCAAAAAAGCGACTTAGAGAAAATTAAACAAAATATAAAAGTATATAAATTACAGGCAATAAAAATGAAAAAACAAAACACATATATAAAATACATTTAAAAAAAGGAAAATACATAGGAATTTACAAATAAAGATTGAATCAGTGGGTTTTGAGAAGATGGTGGAAAGCAGTAAAAGACTGAACAGTCCTGAGGAGAACCGCTAGCTGGTTCCACCACAGGAGGACAAGGGAAGAGAAGGAGCGAGCAGGGGAGGAAGGAGAGTGAAGAGAAGGAGCGAGCAGGGGAGGAAGGAGAGTGAAGAGAAGGAGCGAGCAGGGGAGGAAGGAGAGTGAAGAGAAGGAGCGAGCAGGGGAGGAAGGAGAGTGAAGAGAAGGAGCGAGCACGAGAGGAAGGAGAGTGAAGAGAAGGAGCGAGCAGGGGAGGAAGGAGAGTGAAGAGAAGGAGCGAGCAGGGGAGGAAGGAGAGTGAAGAGAAGGAGCGAGCAGGGGAGGAAGGAGAGTGAAGAGAAGGAGCGAGCAGGGGAGGAAGGAGAGTGAAGAGAAGGAGCGAGCAGGGGAGGAAGGAGAGTGAAGAGAAGGAGCGAGCAGGGGAGGAAGGAGAGTGAAGAGAAGGGGGTGAGAGCATTAGGCTGTGACACCTGTCACATAATTCTCGTTGGTTTAGTGATTACGTTAGAACATTTACAATTGTTACAAATCACCAGAGACTTGTCTTGTATGTATGTTTAGGATCATTGTCTTGCTGCGTGACCCACTTTCGGTTCAGCTTAAGCTCACGGACGGATGGCCTGACATTTTCCTCTAGAATCTTCTGATACAATGCAGAATTCATGGTTATGTCAATGATGGCAAGCCGTCCAGGTCCTGAGGCAGCAAAGCAGCCCCAAACCATCACACTCCCACCACCATGCTTGACGGTTGGGATGAGGTTCTTCTGTTCGAACGCAGTGTTTGGTTTTCGCCAAACATGACGTTTCTCATTGAGGCCAAAAGTTCTACCTTTGACTCGTCTGTCCAGAGAACATTGTTCCAGAAGTCTTGTGGATCATTATGTGCTCTTTGGCGAAATTCAGACAGGCAGCAATGTTCTTTTTAGAGTGCAGTGGTTTCCTCCTGGCTATGAGCTTAGGGAGTCTCCTGTCTTGTGTTCAGTCTATTTTTTCTTAAATAACGCAACTTGTTAGTGCATTTCAGTGAAAAACAAGTAGACATTTTGTTTAGTTCTTGTCTGGTGTGCATTGATCCTTCAGTGTTTATTCTGCACACCATTCTCATGCTTGACCTGATTGAATAGGTGTGTTAATTGTTGTGCTCTTGGATGAACAACCAAATTCAATCACAATATGTGTGCCTGAAACACTCCAATCTAAAAGTACTCGTCTGCTAAGCAAATGCCAGCAGAGACTTTGTTTTCATTTACAGCCTCTGGCGACAAGCCATGTATTATATCAGAGGTCCTCTGATTATTTAACAGGACATAGGGACCTTCTGTAAAATTCAAAACTCAGGTGTCCTGTGTCTTTTTACTCCCATGTGAGTCGACTATGTCTGTGTTATGTTACAATTGATATAGCATTTCTGGGGTGTTCGCCTCAAAGCAATACCAGCCTTCGCAATAAAGCATAATATAATATAATATTGTAAATGGTACGATCTGTCTTGAGATTCTACAGTTCAGTAAAACACAACGATTTGGGCATAACCAAATTGGGGACAGGTGAAAATACAAAACATAATTGTCGGCTCTTCATAAATGAATGCATTTAACGGTGTATTTGAATATGTGTATGCAAATACATATCACTCAAAGGACGAAATGGTTATTGTAGCCTTTGGAAAAGAAGGTAGAACGAAATGAGTTATTTAAATCTGGTTCATTGTTTACAAATCATGCACAAAAGCACCTTCTCTGTACACAACATCACATTTCATTTTGAATTTACTGACTTTCATTGATAAACTAATCCACGCCTGGGAGGTTACTAGACGTCCTCTGCTTTTGACCAACTCTGAGGACACCTGGCTAATGTGAAATGTGAATATTAGCAAGGTGAAACATCACGTGAGGTGAAACATCACGGTTCTTAATAGGGTGATTCCGAGTTCATTGCAAGTTTCGAGTGTAATTCATTTTTACTTAGAGGAACATTTTTATAAATTATTACCAAATCTGCAAAAATCTCCACCCCACCCCCATCCCAAAACAAAAAGACTGGCGCCCAGTTCTTTTCTTGTAGACCCCTGATAGCTTAGCATTTAGCAGAAAAATCCCTACGAATAAACATAGTTTTACACAGGTATCCTCTGTACGATTTAACCCTCTTTCTTCTTTATGAAAACATGACGGGATGGCCAGTGATAAACACAGCCTTTGTCCCAGTCTGCAAAGCTAAATGGTTCTAAAATCTACATCATGTTTGCCGTGCACTTAACTCAAAACCCATTGTGTTTAATGTAGTGATTTGACCAGTCCTGCCGTGGAAGGGACACGGTTATTGGGTAGAGAGGGTTGCACTTAGCATGGGTGAATGTGGCAGACACTTTTCTAAAGGTGGAAATAATTCAATTGAATCATCATTTTATCTAGAGAAAACACTTAAACACATTTCACAGCTGACATGTTTCTTTATGTTTTAATGAGTTAATTTAATTTAATTTGCACATGTTCATTGCATAATCACATCACTATCACTTCAATTTTCAAGAGCAGCATTCAAATGCAGCTTTAAGGAGGCTATTGAGAAGCCAAACTGAAGTGTTCTTGTCAGATAATGGCTCTTGATTTGGTATAAGACCTCTTTTCTTCTCCAACTGTTACCATAGAAATATACACAGGTAAAAAAGAAAAAAGAAGGAAATATATTTATTTTTAAATAGCATGCTACAGTTATACTGCAAGATGAGATTAATATTGGGGAAGTCATCTGTAATCCTTAATTTGCAGTTTGTGCAGCGTTTATTAACTGTTATGGCAGTCAATAGGATGGCTTGTGCAGCGGTTTATTAACTGTTAATTGACTAATCTATTGATTCATAGCAATATTCATGATAACTGTAGGTTTGTTTGACTGTTTATTATGGTAATTCAGATTGTGACTACATCATGCACCTATTCCTAATTATCTTATCTTTTGTTATAATACCCTATTGCATAGGGTATTATATTTTTTGTTTTGTAAAAACAAAACAAAAAAACTATTTAATTTTTAATCAGGTTTGGTATACATGTTTTATTAATTTTGTACCATATATTTTGGTTGCATTGCATTGTAAGCTCATATAGAAGTAAGAGCCAGCACCATCTAATGATCTGTCACTCTGAATCAGGTTTTATCTTTTGGTGCTGGTGCTTAATATAGGCTTTCCTTAGTTCCAGGGGCGGGGCTCAGCCTTCATTATCTACTGCTGTGATCATTGCCACTTATGCCTGTGAACCATTCGCCTTTTTCTTCAGGGATAGAAATCCACATCCGCCTACCCGGATCTCCATGCCCACCTCTCCAGTCTCAACCATCTATTAAACTTGCTCTCCAAGGTAACCAAAAAATGGAACTTCCACCAACCGTGAAAGGCCTGCCCATTACATCAGGCATTCTCCTTAAATTAATATTGATTCTAAGGAAGGGTTGCTTCACACACTATGAGGACATGTTAATGGAGTGCATGCTTTGGATTTATGCAATGTGGAGAACTCACCTGCAACTCCATCAGTCATCTTCCCAATTCCAGATTATGCCTTCAAGATTGCATCCAAACAGCAAACAACTTTACCTTCCACCTGTGATCTTCAAAAACAGACTCCAAGCCTGAGGATAACCATATTCAGTTCCAGCAAACAATCTCCCATATGTCCATATTCTGCTAATACTTAGCAGCGTGACATTGATCTCTTTTTTCAGCACCTCTTGTATAACCAAGCACCAGTCACTGGTCAATGGTTTTCTGCCCACCTGTCGAACCTACTGTCAAGAGCTCACTTACAACCTTCTCAATACTCTGTCCACTCCCTCAGAATCGGAGCAGCTACAACTGCTGCTAACGTTAACATAAACCAACATCTGATTAAAACGCTTGGAAGATGGACATCATCTGCAACAGAGTTGTACATCAGGACCTTAGTTTCAGACCTTAAAAATGCTCAAATCCAGATGTCCATTACATAAAGTATTTTTATCAGGATCCACTTTTGGGGGGAGGGATGGGGGGTTGATGGTCCTCCACCACCCGGCCTTGGTTACTGTGACCGACATCAGAGGTTGCATCTCTATTTGAGTGTTCGGCTCCATCCGGCCCATAAGGTGAGATCCTGGGAGAAACCGTTTAACCATATCTTCTCTAATTATTTTCTTATTTTCTTAGATATTTTAATTGCACTGGAGGCGTATTTTCCTACAGGCGGAAGCGTTATGCCCAGGATCCACTTTTGGGGATCGGTGGTCCTCCATCACCCGGCCTTGGTGACCTCTGACTGACGTCGGAGGTCGCACCTCAAACAAGGGCGTCTCCTATCAGTTCAGAAGGTGAGATCCTGGGCCAAACAGTCAATCATCCCACAATACACTTTACATCTTACAATGCAGAGCTTCGATCTTTGAACTAATATAAATACATTTTGGCCGAGCCTACACTACACGTGTCTACGCAAGGCAACTGGAACTGAAGAGCAGCTCCTGAACTCACAGTCACCTCAACACAGACTTACCAAACAATACCTAAAATACTTGAGTACTTGCAGTATGAACCACATTTAGAATGATTACAAACAAGTGTAGAGGGAGAAAGAATTATGAAAAATGCATTTGAAACTCTTTAACGACTCATATAATTGTATTGATTTTTTATGAGAAGTATGAGAGCAGACAATTAAAACCAAAAATAATACAAGCAAGTCTTTTTTTAAGCTCTTGCCAGTGATTTCTGCAGACTGTCTGTCTAGGTTGACTGGACCCAGAGTCTCTTATGATAACTAGCTCTCAAATGCTTACAGGAACAATCTCCTTGTGATGCACTCTTAAATGCTTCATTAAAGTAAAGATCAATAAGTTAATTTTATCCACTTCACTCACAGCTTGAGATGTTAATGGCTCGTTCCAAGCAATATGCCACACAGCTGTTTATATGAACCCTGTCTCAGAGTTCTCACGCAGCAACAGAGCCCCCTACTGCACAGGAGGATAAATCAGATAATTACCGCAGAAAATACAGTAATATTGCACCATGAACCGGGGGGGGGTGAACTGCACCACGTTTATGAAGAAGTGAACACAAAACTTAACTGTGGAGTTTAACCATGTTAAGTAAAAGAAAGCAAGGGATTAAAATAATTACTGTACCGTTAAAAAGCTGAAACAAGATTTTTTTCACGGACCTCCAAAGCCAGTTTGTGTTTGTGTGCGTGCTTTCTTGTTGTTTCTGTCGGATTAGTTTAGCACAGACTGAGAAAGCACGGTAAGAATTGTTTTTGGAATGCTCTTTTGTAAATTGCCACATACTGTTTTACAGAGCTTTGTATTGCAATACTTGTCATCTGTGTATAGTATACATGCAGTACAGTACTTTGGTGTTTTAGACACACTGATGTACCTGACATTGTTCATTTATAATGACCCACCATTAATAAAGAAACTACAATGTAGTAAAACAACTCTTTGAGATAGGATATTTTCACAGATCTACATCCTACATCCACTTGGGGCAGCGTGTTGCAGGGGGACAGGTTAATGGTTACACTGCGGTGTACCAACTGTGCTTGGAGAAAAGATATGTTTGTGAGCTCTATCGAGGCTACAGGGATGGCTTTAATGTTTTTAAAAAAGACTAAAATACAAAATGATTTATAAAGAAGAATACATTAGTTAAGATAACTGGGCTATTTTATATCCATACCAAGCTGCTTTTTAACAATTTGTTATTTCAAGGTCACAAGATAATAATACCTCAGTATAAAATTAATTATCTTGTGATTTTACAATTTAAAATGTCGAGATCCTGAGATAATCCTTGATCTCCTGAAAATGCATTATTATATATTTTTAATGAGCCTGGTGAAATCCAGTACAAAATAAAATGACATTCTTCGTCTTACAAACATTCGCCGGAGTTGTATGTGCTATTTAACAACATTTTCACAATGCTGTTTTATTTTATTTATTTTAAAAAATGCCCTCTTCTCTTTTCAGACCTGAACTGTTGGTGTCATTCACCGTTTAAGCCACAATCAATCCTTCATTAAGTTCCCTTTTGTTTTCATGCCAGCTCAATGCCTTGTCAAAAACACAACATGAAAAAAAAACTACTAAAGAAATTAAATGTCCATCACTGTTGTTTCACAGATAACAGAAGCCCGGGGCTCCTAAATAGCTTTTCAGCTGAAGATGAGTAAACTCTACATTAGCCTTTATCCCCACATGAGGCTGCAGAAAAAAGAGAAAGACCACAGTAATGGTATTGTTTTGACTCCTGGGTAAAAAGGCTGAGGTTTAAGCTGCAGAAAGAAAGATAGCTTTATGGAGAAAAGCAATAATATTTGAAGTTTGTTGAAGGGTTGTTGGCTCAATTCCTAGGTTTCAAAGCATCAGTAACCTGCAAGCAGACATGAAAACATTGAGCTCGTCCCCGGAGGAGAGTGTCCAGAATCTCAATGACTCTTGATTTGATCTCTGCAGTACATATTTTAACATTACTTAACATACATGTCACATTTAAAGACTATTAAGTAAATTTAAAGCCCTTTATTTTGAGTTTTTATTAATATTTCACTGAAGAAATTCCCCTGTGTTAAGAAATAGCACATCTTATCATGTAACATGTGTTTTCTTCATGCTAATGTATTGCTGAGTGTTGCAGGGGGAAAGGGTAATGCTTTCACTCTGGTGTAGTTCAGTTCTCTCCATGTGATGACTGAAATAGAAAACCTGCTTAATCTAAACCAGAAGAAGAATACATTAATTATGCATTAAATATGCCTCATTAGAAATTACAATTTGAAATGAAGAATAAAGCATTGTACAAACCACTACTTTCTGCGACAGAATTACACATATTTATTATACTTTACATAAAGTGTATTTATACAGTGTGATCATTCAAAAATGTAATTTTATTAGATGTATAGATTTATTTATTTTTAAGAGAAACCCTAAAAATGGTTTAACACTGAAGTTTAGCTGATCGCCAGGTTTCTTCTTTAAGATTTCTCATTATACAGTAATTGGGTTAATCAACCAGTAACCTGCATAGCCGTGGATAGCTGGTTGATGCAATCCAGGGTGATTAACCAAATCCACTGTGAGATACAGCTGATCTCCAGTTAGTACTGCACCCAACTTACAGGACTAACATTCTCAAATTCTGCCATTAGACCAAACAGATGAGCTCCAAAAAGAACACCTTTTACATTCAGCACCAGCTTAGTAGTTTTAAAATATACAGCATTCAGCAAGCTCAAGCAAAGCCTGTCTTCATCTGTGCCATGTAATACTTTTATAATACACTATTTTCCATGGTAGGTGCAACACGGGTATGGATACAAATAATACAAATGATTTGTTAAACTTTAGCTGAACTGTGGAAGAGAATGAGGATTGCATTCTGCAATAAGCATTTCAATAACCGGGACGAGTACACAGAGGAGTCCATATGTTCACATGTTTGTCACTTTGCCCTGCTGTAAGATACAGGTACATTATGTTGGACAGAAACAGCATGAAGACTTTACAGTTATAAAGTGTCGTTTCTAATGTTCGGTTAGAGCAGGTTTAACTGAATCCGAGGATGGCTTGCCAAGAAAGAATGAACTGCAGCTTTTATTGAAAGTGAAACTCCTGCAGTTGTTGTGTATTCTTCACACACCCCCTGTGATGAGCAGTTTCAAATAACAGGTCTTCATTTATTTTACTGCCTGTCACAAAGATGGCTCGGGTGGTGTGTGTGGGTGACGTCAGGTTTAGGAAGCAGTAGTCGACACAAAGGTAGGTGCGGGCAAAACGGCGCTGCTGCGCGGATATTTATTAAATAAAGTAATACAAATATAAACAGACTTCTCAAAATAACAAACACAAAATAAAATCAAAGGTTCACAAAATATAGATCAAAATAACAACCAGTACCTTCTGGTCCATTTTAGTTGTGTTTCTTTCTCTCTTACTTTCTGTTTGTTTGTTTGTTTGTTTGTTTGTTTGTTTGTTTACTCCAACTCTCTCGCTCTCCCAACATGGGTAGATCTTGGCTTTATATGTCCTGTGGCTAGGAGTTAATAAGATAATTAAATGACTAATCCCTAGCCACATTCCACACAAGTTTAAATTAGATTGCGTGACTGTCAGACAATTTAATAATCACCAGCTGACAGTCACGCATTCTCACGAGAGCGCACACACACACACACGCAACACAATAATAAATCAGGGCAGACGGCATTATGCGAGCCCTGCAAACAATAGAAATGAGGCCTTTCACCAGTCATACATCCACAAATAAAACACAGTAACAATAATAATAATAATAATAATAATAATAATAATAATAATAATAATAATAATAATAATAATAATAATAAGTGCACACAAATATACACAAAGGTGCGGGGCACCCTGCCACACTGCCCCATTATTTTTTTTTTGCGATCAGGTTTGCAATCATTCTCAGAGGTTCCTATTCAGTTACTCAGATCCTGTAAAGGTTCTTTTCCTGTGAGTTCAGGAGCTGCTCTTCAGTTCTAGTTGTCTGCCATTGTCACATGTAAAGTAAGCTGGACTATAAGTATTAGTGAGCACCAGCCCTTACTAGCACAGAGGAGTATATTACCTGCAAAACTAAAGGAAACTTGTTTCCAGAGTGACAGAGCACTCTTTGTTCTGTAAAATAGACTAGGCCTAGATACAGCTCATCAATTTATATATGGCAAGGAACTAGACCTGAAGAGCCGCTCCTGAAGTCTGAATTCTGAGCTGCAGTTACTCAAACACTACTGTGTGTTTTTGAATTTGCCTGTGTTAAGATGACAGGAGCTGCGCATCAGGTCTATTTGTCTACTATATACTTATGTAACATAGGCTAGATCAGCCAAAGTGTCTGTAAAGAAGAAAGAGCCCTTATACAAGTTAACCCGGTAAATGTATGGAGTAGTTTTCTTATGCATTTACCATGTTTTTAAATATTCTTTACCATGCTTCTCTGTTTGTGATTGAACAGGTTGGATTGAAGCTGCGGATGTTGTGAATTCAGAAGACATTTTGACAGGAAGACTTGATGCCTAACCCATGTAAAACTAGCATAAGTAGTCAGAACAAATTTATGATCAGGGATTTGTTAATAAAAATATCAAGTGCTATTGAAAAGGATATTGCTGGAAGAGGTACAACAAAGCAGACAGTTTTAAATCCTACAGTCTGTTCAGTGACACTTTAACAGATATCTATGCCAATAAAACTAAACAATAGTGTTTGAATAACTGCAATTAGAAACACACACAATTATTTTAGCAAACATGTATTTTCATTTTAAAACATGATATCTGGTACACTAAGTTAAAGAAATCTCTGTTTGCAAGCCATGCTTTCAGAAAGTCTTACACTTCCTTGGTCATTTCCCTTGGAGAGTGAAAGTGTCCCCACCCTTTCTGAGTCTTCTTTCCTGTCAGCAACCAACCAGCTGCTTCTTCTAATGACTGACATACTTTGGTAGCCAGTAGGATGCTTGACCAAGAAAGTAAAGCAGTAATAGACTCGCTGCTGGAAAGTAAGCCAAGCAAACTGAGAACTTTCCTTAACCTAGTATAGTACCAGATGTTTTAAAATGATAATACATGTATGTGATATCATATGTTTCTGTCAAATTCCAGACCTATGCAGTGAATGGAAGTGCACTACATGTAAATGATTCTCTTTCTAGTTCAAGATCTTTTACTGAAACGTGTTTTAGGAACAGCATGTGGTATCTATGCCAGCAGGCTACTGTATTGTGCTTTTCCAGCACTCTAGCAACAGACTGCAATGTAGGGCATGAATGCAACCTATCGTTAACAAGCTGTGCGCCTGTTCATCTCAGTTACACACGTTATTAATATTAGCAGTCTCACTATGCTACAGAAGGGTTGGAAATGTGTTATTGGTGTTAATGCCAGTGATTATTTTCACTCTGTCAGTGTACGTCGATACAGACTCAGCATTATGCGCTTCAGTTGTCTTTCCTTGTTGGAGTCATTGTTGCCTCAGACGATATAGGAATCTCACAGGCCCACTGCTCAGAAATACAGAGATGGTAATCAATGTCAGTACAGGTAAATCTGGACTGACAAGTGGAATTAAATTAATTCATGTAATCCTGATTTATTCAAGCCTTAGAATTTAGGACCACATTTAAAAAGCAACATTCTGCTAGATTTGTCATCCTTAAGCCTTATTAGGTCAATTAAAGAATAAAAGAGGGGTTATAAAGAAACTATAAAGATATTTATAAAATATAGGATAAAGATATTTATAAGGTTAAGGATGACAAATCTGGCAAAATGTAATGTTATGTGAACCTGTTTTTACTCAGGAAAGTTGGTCAAGGATTAGGTCCTTCAACAGGGGATCTGTGCATCTCTGTATCTTCACATTGTGTTGGTTCTAGTCCAGCTTCACTGGTCCACTTTGTAGATCAAGTATTTTCTTTTGAACGTTGCAGCCTTTTAACCTGATAATTCTTCATTATTACAAACACTGTCCATTTTTTTCCAGTATTGATAACAAATTCTTGAATCCATTCTCTCTTGGGTTATCCTTCAATTACAGCTTGACACCAGCGCACTTCACTTTATTATTGGAGGGTCCTTCATTTTATACCCCAGGGGTGGGCTCTCAAAGATAACTTTATTGTCGAATAAAGTTGCAGGTTTCCGTGTGATGATTTACAGTGTCACTGCTTAATATTCATGACCTTAAATTTAGATTTGTTTACAAACCATGTGTGGTACAATGTTCTGCAAACCTTCTCAAACTCTTTTTTAAGACTTACAGAAACATCACCAACACATCTGAAGCCTAGTTATTTTTTGAAGTGCAATCAAAATCCCAATTTTTGGGGACAAATATACCTTCGAATATGTACTGTAGATGTACCATCCACCGAACATAATGTGTGTATTGTACAAACACAATTTGGAGGAAAGTGAAAGAAATGAGTTACACGTGTATCCTACAAATCACACTCCTATATAGGATCATTAATATACAGTGAGCTTTTTAGATAGCTTTCCTTTCTAATGAAGGGCCATAATAAATAAAGGGCAAATTGGTTTTTTTTTTAAAATTCTGTTCAGAATTTGACATACAAAGTGGAGCGTTTCCTACTTTATCCACTGCTGGCATGGCTCTCTGTGCAGTTCCCCCTAATCTCAGTCACAAGATTTGTCTTGAAATAGGTGATACAATATCAAGTTAACCAAGCACTTTATATAAAACTACATATTGGCACACATTTAAATGAACTAAAACAAAATGTCTAAGTCAATGTGTGTGTATAAGGAGTATTGTATAAGATATAATTAGGTTCAGGCCGGTACTCTGTGTCATCCAAGTTCTAATTATGAGACTCTACATGTAAATTATGAGCACTGGTTAACAATTGATTAATATGCAACAAAGTACTAAATAATGTTAAAACAACACCCATGATTTTATTCAAATGAGCTCAATGTCATTTTTAAAGCATGTTGTATCAGATTTTAGTACTGGCGCTCAGCCGCTCTGAGTAGTTCTCATTGTTGCCTCCTGGCTGCCAGTGCTGAGCGTTCATCCTGCTGTGATGTAGTACACAGGCAGGCTCTGCAGCCAGAGAATTTAGGGGAGGGGCTGCGAAAGTAGCTTTTAGGTAGATAAAAAAAAGCATGAAAATATTTTATATTTTGCCAAGATTGGCGTTCGTTAATGTGATGTCATTTCCATCTGATACAAAATGTCCGATACAAGTCAAATGACACAAACTATCTTATACAAATACATTTCACATGGTGTATCACATCAATATCAGGGTCTATATTCTAAAGGGATTTCACATGGAGTATCACATCAATATCAGGGTCTATATTCAAAAGGGATTTCAGAAGGGCGTATCACATCAATATCAGGGTCTATATTCTAAAGGGATTTCAGAAGGGTGTATCACATCAATATCAGGGTCTATATTCTAAAGGGATTTCATATGACGTATCACATCAATATCATGGTCTACATATATCATAATACATTATAAGTTACATCCCCATTGGAATCTATTAGCAGCAACAAGACTTATAATTGCACTGAGAGTGTAGATCTCGCACTAGGAATGTCATTGACAAAGCAGGTTCTATATAAATAGATTAAATATGTTAATATCAGCTTTTTCATCTGTTTTTTATTTAGTCAGCAGTGCACAAGAAATACATTCTCAACTTGATTAGTGGTAGCCGCTGAACACTTACAGTATAAAACATACAATACAATGCAATAGAGATTTATAAACACATTGATGCCTAAAATCCCTTGTCAAACAAGTAGGTATTTAATCCAGAGTTAAATATTGGCACAGATGCTAAATCCTTAATATGCTTCAGCAGAGAATTCCAAAAATAGGGAGCAGGTGTCTGAATGCCCTTTGCTCAACAGTGGTGAGCCCAGCCTTTGAGATAGTCAGTAGCCCTGCAGAGGGCTGGAACTCATCCAGACAGCACTTATAAAAGACACTAGCCCATGAAGGACCTTATAGGTCTACAGCAAGATCTTAAAATCAATCTTAGGGGGCTCCCGAGTTTGCACATCCAGTGAAGGCACTCCGCCCGGAGTGCAGGATGCGCCCTATAGCTTGGAGATCGCCAGTTCGAACCCAGGCATGCCACTGCCGACCGTGGCCAGGAGTTCCCAGGGGGCAGCGCACAATTGCACACAAACTAAACCCTCCCTGCCAAGCGCTGCCCAGGCAGGGAGGGTTTAGGTCGGCTGGGGAGTCCTTGGTTCGTCGTGCACCAGTGAGCCGGGTTGATTAATTGTTCATTCCAAATTGGGAGAAAGGCTGTTTTGCTAACCATTCTGATGTACTGGTTAAAGTCTGAGTCAAATAAAACCCCATGATTCCTAATGACAGGTTTGCAATGTGTCTATATAACAAAAAACACTTCAGGGGGTACCCCTTTCACACTTCACAATACCGTATCAATACAAGCCGGCTGTCTCATTTCTATTATCACTTACACAGACCCCACCAGTACTCAGCATGAACATATCCAAGCTTAGAATGACTCTGTACCGCACAGTCGGTTTTGATCTTTCAAACATATATTCATTGTTATGTGCAAGTATACTCGCAGTGCTGTCTTAACACTTTTCTTTCTGTCTTTCATATGTTTTCTCTCTGATCAAAAAAACAACAACATTGAGCTTCTAGAATTATAAAACAGCAACTTCATATGGGTATGAAAGAGAGACCTCGACAATTTTTCTTTAGATTTTAGGAGTGATTTATTTTTAAAACTATGTGACCTGAATAGAGCTCTGAATCAGAATCTTCTTTCTGGTGTATGTTTTACATGCACTGTATGCAGTTGCTGGGGTTAATGGTTAGACTCTGGTGTGATCCTGGCAGTTACTCAGAGGTTTGACATGATTTCGAGAGCTCTATTCAGGCTACAGATGGGCTCGAAACGTCTCCGTTTCTAAATGGAATTTAATGGAAATGGATGGAAGTGTTTGTAGGGAGTCTGCTGTTAAGTCTGATTCCAGATGAATCTGTCATTTGGTTCTTTTACCAAGGACTTTAAAAACAAATTAATTGACCTGCTGTGCCACTGATCCCCCTGTTTATTATTCTCTTACTGAAACCCTGGAATAATGTGTATTATTATTATTATTATTATTATTTATTTCTTAGCTGACGCCCTTATCCAGGGCGACTTACAATTGTTACAAGATATCACATTATTTTTACATACAATTACCCATTTATACAGTTGGGTTTTTACTGGAGCAATCTAGGTAAAGTACCTTGCTCAAGGGTACAGCAACAGTGTCCCCACCGGGATTTGAACCCACGACCCTCCGGTCAAGAGTCCAGAGCCCAAACCACTACTCCACACTGCTGCCCCACTGCTGTGTAGAATGAAATGTACAGGAAGGCCCCTTTCCAAAGCAGCTGTTGTGAAACCCAGGGTTGATGCTCAATGTATTGCTGTCATCTCTGAAATGTGTTCCTGCTTCTCTTGGGTTTTTAATGATGCACAATACTCTAAACGATGTGTAACTGATGTGTGTTCACTTGCTACCAGTGGGACACAAAACAGAATCATGCATCTCAGTGAGGGTTTGTTCCTGGACAGATTTAACCCCATTTTTTAAACTGCGCAAGCAGCGCTTTCATTCACCATATCACCTCACAGTGCTGTGTTTCTTCTGGGTCTGACGTCCCCGCACAGGCCAGCTAGCCACACTTGGTTATCAGAATTATTCAAAACTAATTCTGATGCTGTATCTTTTGGTGGCTGCCAATACGTTCTGCTATTTAAAGTTGTGCAGCCTTGTCTATATTCTATGCATACAGAACTCCTTTAATAGAAATTCCCTCGTCTTTAGCAACATCATCACTGGTCCCCATGTGCTGTTGGTGATTGCTATTCTTTTCCTGTTGTGTATGCTATGGTGTGTTACTTTCTATACCGTACAGCAACTTACTTACATGTAAAATGTCTCAACTTGTGCTTTTAATTCCTAAAAGGGATACTAAGTGGGGTGGAAATCAGTCGTACAACTAATAAATATGAGTGATATTAACCAGAGTGATATTATCAGGAACATGTCTCCATTGACTCCCATTATATGCTGGTGGGGACAATTCCAATGTGGTGATCCTGTGCTGAGCTGACATTAACAGGAGTGATATGAAGCACAGTACACTGGGTCCCCATAAACCCCCATGTCATGTAAAATGGGAACAGTAGTATAAATGAATAAGTGTGTCAGTCGAGGTTCATGTTTAGAGCAGATTGCCACTTTATAAGTGCAGCTTGCATGTGAAGACGCACACACTGAGGCTGCTCCTGTACTTCATGCACCGTTCCCTTGAGAAGTGCCGAGACAGAGCTTTCTACTTGCAATGGCTTGAGTGGTAAATACTTGATGGCGATGTTCACTTTAACAGTAAATAATTGAAATATAAAAGCAAAGCCGCTTCAATGTAAACAGTTGTCTTAGCTGGCGATGGTCCCAACACATTCCCTCTTTGCTATTTATTGAGCGCTTACAAAGCACTAGTGAGAGATATGGAGAACACTTATGGGAATCTCAGCGTAAGTTATGAATCAAGGCAATGTTGGGTCGCATAAAGGATTATAAGAAGAAGAAATGACCAACAAGAAAAAATAAAAGCTTTCATATGCTCCAGATTTGTTGCATGAATATAGCGACTACAGTGCTATATGTGTATGTATATATATATATATATAAGTCTTTCCCAATGTCTTCAAAACTCCAAACAAAGGGGAAAGTCCCCAGCGAATGAGTGATAGATGAGGCGGTCGTACATTTTTCTCTAGATCTGTAAAACCACTTATTCAATTGTGATGAAACTTGGTATAAACATTATTTTGCAAAGTTTTTGGTAGTACCAGATTCTGAGGATATACACAGCTGTATGTCACACTTACCACTTGTCTTTAGCATCTTCTCGTACATCATGTACGTTTTGGGTTAGCGTCACTAACCTTGTCCGTCTCTGTGCTTCTGATCTTGCTCCCTCCATTATTCACACTCTCAACCTGTCCCTGGACTCTGGCTCAGTTCCTGCTGCCCTTAAGCTTGCCCGAGTTACGCCGGTACTCAAAAAACCCTCCCTTGACCCGGCTGACTTATCTAATTTCCGTCCCATCTCCAATCTCCCTTTTCTCTCAAAAACTCTCAAAAGGGCTGTAGCCAGTCAGCTGATGAAACATCTCACGGACAACAATCTGCTTGAATCTCTACAGTCTGGTTTCTGGCCACATCACAGTACTGAAATTGCTCTGCTCCGTATTGTGAATGATCTCCTGCTCAATGCTGATGCTGGTGCTCCCTCTGTGCTTGTCCTCCTTGACCTAACAGCTGCTTTTGACACCATAGACACCATGGCATTCTTCTTGACTGCCTTCAGAAGTATGCTGGGATCTCTGGATCTCTGGTCTTTCCTGGATGTCCTATTACCTATCCAGACGCATTCATTCTGTTTATCTGTTTGCAAACCCAGTCACTTGTGGTGTCCCCCAATGATCTGTTCTTGGGCTCCTTCTCTTCAATATCTACATGCTTCCCTTGGGTCACCTCATCCACCAACACAGCCTCATGTTTCACTCCTATGCTGACGACACCCAGCTCTACTCAAAACTCGACCCTGGTAGCCCCTCTGCCATGGTCCGGCTCTCGGCTTGCATTCAAGACATCGAGGCCTGTTTGCCAATAATTTTCTTCAGCTGAACACTAGCAAATCTGAACTCCTTCTAGTAGGATCTAAAACTCAACTTAAGAATCTAAATATAGCTGCCCTGAATCTCGGAAACTGTCTGCTGCTGCCTTCCCCCACAGTACGAAGCCTTGGTGTACTTCTTGACAGCAACCTCTCCTTTGATGCCCACATCTCCTCCGTGGTCAAATCTTCCTTCTACCATCTTCGAAACTCCAAAGTCCGTCCCTACCTTTCTCTCCCAGATGCGGAGATACTTTGTCATGCATTTGTCTCCTCTCGACTCGACTACTGCAACTCTCTATATGGTGGTCTCCTGGCACGCACCATAAATCGACTGCAGCTAGTCCAGAATGCCACTGCCAGGATCCTTACCAGATGTAAATAACGTGATCACATCACCCCGTCTTGCCCAGCTGCACTGGCTACCTGTAAAGTTCAGGATTACTTTCAGAACTCTCCTGCTCACCTACAATGCCCTTCATCACTAAGGTCCCGAGTACCTCCTCAACCTGCCTACCCGCTATGTCCCTGCTCGTTTAGCTTCATGGCTCTCTCCCAGCTCTGGTGTGTGATGCTCCCACCGTCGCTCACTTTAAATCAACTCTCAAGACCCACCTGTTCGCTTTTGCTTTCCATGCTCTTAAAGCCTGATCTATGCTATTAGATGCTGTGTTGCTGCTACCTTCCATGTATTATGTGCTTTCTACTGTATTTAATGTATTATGCTTTTTTTTTACTGTATATCATGTATTATACATTTCTCTATTTAACGTATTATGGATTTTCTTGTTGTTACTGCATCTTGTAAAGCACTTTGTGATGGTGGTCCACTATGAAAGGCGCTATATAAAATAAAGATTGATTGATTGATTGATCACCAGATGGATATAGTGGAGCAGACGTACGTGTGTCTGTCTGTACATCTCAATTTTGCATATATCTAGAGAACTGCTTATCCACTTGTGTGCCAGCAGCTAGATAATGTAAACAAACTGTTTTTTGCTGAAGCAGTGCACACAAAAGGCTAAACTATATGGAAGAATAAAGTAAGCATTCAACCAGGAATCATTTTTTAGTGTAAAATAAAAATATATATATACCTCTAAAATCCCTTTTAGCTTTCTGTGTGTTTGCATCTACAGTACATGTGCAGATATGTGTCAAATAACACTGTGTAACAATTTTTTTTTTTTTTTTGTTCCTGGGTAGTAAGTGTTATTTCCTAATTGCTTATGCCTCAAAAGTATAGAAAATGGCTGTTATTCCCCACAAACTTTGCTTTTGTGACCAGGACAGTGATATTTTGAAATTTACCTATTTTCCAGAACATTCCAGATAGATTCAGTGCTGAGTAAACTTGGAGTAACTTCTAGAACTTTCTAGAACTTTCCAGTAATATAAATAGTAGTATAAATACAGGGGCCTTAAGCCCACCAGTTCAGTTTAGTTCCAGCTGCCTAAGTGGATACATATCTGCATTTTTCTGAGATGGCATCAAGGTCATAGGAGACTTCAAAATGGTGGCATTCCTGATGGGTCTCCAAGGCGGTTTTACCAAGTTTCCCTGCTATCTTTGCCTTTGGGACAGCAGGGACACCAAGGCACACTACCACAGGCGGGACTGGCCACAGCGGACCGAGTTCTCTGTGGGGAGGAACAACGTCAAGTGGGAGCCACTGGTGGACCCCCGGAAGGTGCTGATGCCACCACTGCACATCAAATTGGGCCTTATGAAACCATTTGTCAGAGCTCTAGATAAGGAGTCGGCAGCCTTCAAGTACCTTCAAGACTTCTTCCCTAAGCTGTCTGAGGCAAAGGTCAAAGCCGGTGTCTTCGTCGGACCACAGATAAAGAAGATCCTGGAGTGCAATGAATTCCCCAAGAAGAAAGCGGCTTGGAACAGCTTTGTCGCAGTGGTTCGGGGCTTCCTGGGCAATCACAAGGCCAAAAACTATGTGGAGCTGGTTGAGACTCTGGTGAAGAACTACGGCACAATGGGCTGTAGGATGTCCCTCAAAGTCCATATCCTTGATGCTCATCTTGATAAATTCAAGGAGAACATGGGAGCGTACTCGGAGGAGCAAGGCGAGCACTTCCACCAGGATATACTGGACTTTGAACGCCGCTACCAAGGACAGTATAACGAGAACATGATGGGAGACTACATTTGGGGGCTGATTCGTGAAAGTGATTTACAGTATAATCGTAAATCTTGAAAAACTACTCTCTTCTAAATCTTTTGTAGTCATTTTTGTATTACTTTAGTATAAATACATGTTAATTTGGATTCATATGTTGTTTTTTTCTGACTTTATGTGAACGAAGAGACACAAATTCGCCCGTTTTCTCATTGGAAATAGGTAAATTTCAAAATATCACTGTCCTGGTCACAAAAGCAAAGTTTGTAACCTCCGCTCTCTCTCCCCCTCTGTCCTTGCCTCCACTGCTCTCTCTCACCTCCCTCCTATCGACTCCTTTTCACAACTCTCCGTAGACTCTGCTACCTCCACCCTCTTCTCCTCACTCACCTCCTCCCTCGACTCCCTCTGTCCCCTCACCTCCCGTCCTGCTCGCCCCTCCCCTCCCCATCCCTGGCTCTCCTCTGCGCTCCGCTCGGCAAGAATCACACTGCGATCTGCTGAAAAGAAATGGAAGAGAACCAAACTCCCTGCTGCCCTAGACCTTTACCGCACTCTCCTCTCCTCCTTCTCCTCTACTCTCTCCTCTGCTAAATGTGCTTATTTCCAATCTGTAATCCAAGCCTCCACTAACAACCCACGTAAACTATTCTCTACCTTCTCCTCCCTCCTTAACCCTCCCCCCCTCCTCCTCCCTCCTCTATCTCCCCTGATGACTTTGCCTCCTTCTTCTCTTCTAAAATTTCAGATATCCGCAAACTCTTTAACACCTCTCCCTCCCCCGCACCCCCTCCCGCTCCAACTCCTACACCCACTGCAACCCCTACTAACTCACCCTCCTTCTCCACCTTCTTGCCCCTCTCAGACTCTGACCTCTCCTCCCTGCTCCAGGGTCACAAACCCACCACATGTGCCTTGGACCCCCTCCCCACTCACCTCTTTCAAGCTGCTGCTCCTGCTCTACTCCCCTTCATCTCCTCCCTCCTCAACACCTCTCTACTTTCTGGTATCTTCCCCTCTGCCTTCAAAAAAGCCTCGATCACTCCCCTCCTCAAAAAACCTACCCTCGACCCCACCTCCCTCCAGAGCTACCGTCCTGTCTCCCTCCTACCCTTCCTCTCCAAAACCCTCGAGCGGACTGTACACCGCCAGCTCTCTGCTTTCCTGTCCAACCACTCTCTGCTTGACCCTCTCCAATCTGGCTTCCACTCTGCTCACTCTACTGAAACCGCCCTCCTGTCTGTCACCAACTCACTTAAATGTGCCCGAGCTGCCTCTCTCTCCTCTGTCCTAATTCTCCTCGACCTCTCTGCTGCCTTTGACACTGTTGATCACTCTATTCTACTATCATCTCTTGCTGACCTGGGGATCTCTGGCACTGCTCTGGCCTGGTTCTCCTCCTACCTCTCCAACCGCACTTACCAGGTAACCTGGCGTGGAGCAACCTCCACACCTCACCCTCTCTTAACTGGAGTCCCCCAAGGGTCAGTCTTGGGTCCTCTCCTGTTCTCTCTCTACACCCGCTCCCTGGGCCCCCTCATCGCATCCTATGGTTTCTCATACCATTTCTATGCTGATGATGCTCAGATTTTCCTCTCCTTCCCCACCTCTGACTCCACCATCTCCTCCCGTATCTCTACCTGTCTGTCTGCTATTTCCTCCTGGATGCACTCGCATCACCTCAAACTCAACCTCTCTAAATCTGACCTCCTTTTCTTTCCCTCCTCCTCCCCCTCCTCTGATCTCTCCATCTCTGTTCCTCTGGAATCTACCACACTCTCTCCCTCTTCCTCAGCTAAGAACCTTGGAGTCACCCTGGACCCCTGCCTCTCTTATTCCCAGCACATCTCCACTCTGGCACGCACTTGCAGATTCTTCCTGAGCAACATCCGAAGAATCCGACCCTTCCTCACCAACTATGCTACCCAGCTCCTGGTCCAGGCCCTGGTACTCTCCCGCCTAGACTACTGCAACTCCCTCCTGGCTGGCCTCCCTGCGTCCGCCACCCGTCCGCTCCAGCTCATCCAGAACTCTGCTGCCCGCCTAGTGTTCTCTCTGCCTCGCTTCGCCCACGCTACTCCACTACTCCGCTCGCTCCACTGGCTCCCGATCACCGCTCGCATCCAGTTCAAGACTCTTGTACTAGCCTACAGATGCCTTGACCAGTCTGCACCCAGCTACCTCCAGACCCTCATCTCTCCCTACACCCCCACTCGACCTCTCCGCTCCGCCTGCACTAGAAGACTGGCTCTACCACCGCTACGCTCCCCTGCCTCCAAAGCCCGCTCCTTCTCCACCCTTGCTCCGCAGTGGTGGAATGACCTTCCTACAGATGTCAGGACTGCCCAGTCCCTGACCACATTCCGGCGCCTCCTTAAGACTCACCTCTTCAAAGAGCACCTGTAGAACTCCTCTGTTTGTATCCTGGGACACTATCACCCTTCATGTAAATGTGCTTTATTTTGCTCTTATCAGACCCTATTTTACTGCATTTAATCCTGTACTTCAGAATACTGTAATCTGCCAAGTTTTTAACCTGTAGTACTTTGTATTTAATCACATCCTGATGTAACTATCACTATTTAATCATATCCTGATGTAACTATCACTATTACCTGCTGTATTATTGAATTGTGGTTTGTCAAACTTGTACTTTACTTGAACTAAAGTTATTGTATTTCTTGCTCTTATTGTATTACTTGTATTGTAACGCTTGAAATGTTTTTGCTTACGATTGTAAGTCGCCCTGGATAAGGGCGTCTGCTAAGAAATAAATAATAATAATAATAATAATAATAATAGCCATTTTCTATACTTTTGAGGCATAAGCAATTAGGAAATAACACTTACTACCCAGGAACAAAAATTGTGTTACATAGTGTAATATAACATTTTATTCATAAAAAACATCCACCTGGTGAATTAGGCAGACACACAGAGATGGGAGAAATGTTAACTAAATGTTAAACAAGCTGATTATTTGTTGTTTAGTAGACAACCTACCTACAGGGACATCAATACAATGGGATAATGCACTTGAAATGACTCATCCTTGGGGGTAAGACACTGTGCTCTCTGCTAATGAAGCGCTACTGCCATCTAGAGGTGATTCATGCATCTTAATCAAAACTGGTTAAGTTGCTTGAACAGATTGAGTGTAATGTTTTTAACATTACAAGGAGAAGCAGATGTGCACATACAAATACAATTCTGACTGCCTTTCTGTATGTCATTACATTTCAAAAGCATTTGGCTGAAACATTTAACAACTTATACATGATTGATGTAGAAGACAAGCAATTAATGGTACAAGCCATTGGCAGAACCGGACCACAGAGGCGATATTTTATCTATGTAGCTTAAAATGCAATCTTTTTTTTTTACTGGCTCTTTACATTTTTATGATGCCTGCAATCATTGCTTATTTTTGATAAATGTATGTTTTTGTAAGCGGCAGTGTAACAGGGTGCAGGCTGGCCATGAATCGCTGCTCTTAATTCTGCTGAAGACACTTTGGCAGATCTAGCCTGTGTTAAATATCTGTGGAAGACAACTGAAGAGCAGCAGCTGAACTGAAAAAGCATCTTAGCACAGAAATAAAAACATAGTATCTGTGTTTGCAATAAGAATCACTCAATGACTGCAAACAAGAAAAATGACATCTGAATCTTACTGTTTCATATTATTACATATTAGGACCTGAGTGCCCCACACAGCTGTCAGCAAGGTATAAATAGGTCAAGTATCTGTAAGCAGGCAGAAAACATGTATTTTTAGTTACAACATTAAATAAATATGTCAGTGAAATTAAATCAATTGTAACCAATCAGGAAAGCCATCATGAGAAGCCCTTCATTAGACATGTTACTTTTTTATGATACAGCCTCCAGATAAGGGATTGCTTCACTGAGTAATTTATTCTCTAATTTAGACACAATTTCAGTAAAATGTATTTCGGGTGCATAAAATGCAACATTACCTTGAAGTCATGAGTACTTCCAATAAATACTGCACATACTTTAATGCTAACTTTAATGCATGAACTACAACCATTTTAACTGTTTATTAACTACAAACAATATGGCTGTGAAGTAGATAAACACAGAAACATAACTTTTTTTTTAATTGCAACGCTGCAGATGGAATGTACTTAACAAAAGGCCTGAATGCACATACTATATATTGATAAAGGATCAATAGTATTATTGTATTCCTTATTGATCGCTTTGCTATAGCAATATAAAGCATCCCGACTCTCCAAACACAGAATATAGATTTATCTTAAAGAAATTCAGTTAGGCAGGTAAATTGGTAGAATAGGAAGATGGTGCCAAAATGAAGAATCGATTCAATTATTCAGCAGTCACAAACATGCATTGCAAGTGAGTGGATTCAACCGTGGATGTTTTGTTTTTGTTTTGAAAACCCAGACTCATTGGTCACGTGTTTCTGGCAACTAACTGTCCCAGCATTTCTATGACTAGCAGCACATGCAGTGTAGTCACAATTGACCACTGAGATGTAGCGAACCAACAAAGTACAAGAAGCTTGAGAACATGCAAACTCGAGCTGTGCGGCAAAATTGCTGTGTGTATCCTTTACGCATTCAATTTAAATATCATGTGTAATTCATATGCTTTCAATGCATAAAACACCCTTTATGAAGCTTATCTGGAGCGCTGGGTACAACATTAATGTAGATTGATGTGTATATAGAAAAGACTTTGAATAAATAACCTTACCCTGCACACATCCTGCTGTATAAGCACTACAGCTGACATGCATACAGTATCTGTGAGTGGGGTTAAACATTCAGGATCTTGGAAAACGTTTAGCTGTTGCTTAAAATGCTATCAGCTTTTTATTTTCTCATGAATAAAATTCTCTCCAAATGGATTTTTTGGTTGTTAAGAAAAGGCTGACCCAGTAAAAACCTAGTATGTTTACATTAGATTGCAGATTGCTTATTTTTTCCAAACTCCAGCAGGTTTATGTGCACTAGCAGTGCACATGTATTATTATTTTCAAACCTTGCCGATTGAATTCCATTGTAGTATTTAAAGGTTTTGATTTTTATCATGCTAATTCTTACCCCATTTTTCCCCGTTTAAAATGGTAGAAACCTTCAAAGTGCATTTAATTTCCTATAACTTACTTCAGACTTCCTTTACGACAACTGAAATATAGTGAGTCTGTTTGTCTGTCCGTACGGCTGTCTTTCTGTATATCTTGCATTCGTGCCTAAATCTAGAGATGCACTCACTCAATTGTAATGCAACTTGCTCTACTTCAGGTGACCCATATGTTTTTGTTTTTTTGGTTTGTTTGTTTTTAATCATTGCATTCTGTTCCGAAATTGTCACCAGAAAAAACACCTTGCAGATTCACTGAATGATTGCTGTCCACCCAATATTACAGTATGTCTTGTTTGGTCTGCATACTTCCGATCAATCCTTAATAACCTCTGCTGTGCCCCTGATTCCTGGTAATCAGTAACTTGATTACTTGGAAGTTGGGAGACACATGCTGTTATTATGAAGTACTGATCAGAAAATAGACAGACATTTGTGTCATGGAAACCGAAGATAGTGGGCAGCGCAGCGGGATCGCACAGTAGGGTCTGCACTGACAGATAGCAGCATTCATTTCTGAAGCTTACACCAGTCTATTGTAATAGCTACCCATTTCTCCTACCCTCGAGTGGAAATGAGACTTGTCCTGTTGATGAATCCATTTTATAGGATGCTACAAATGAAATCTGTTATCATTCTGAATGGTTCTCTGGTAGAGATTTTCTATCGTCCTCTTGAATATTGACCTTCATGCAACTCCTTCTACAGATTTACATGAACCAGCGAAACTCCGTCATGGCCACACCTCCAACTGCTAATATCTCCTAAAAAATACCTACAACCTTCACTTTGACACGTGACCTAAGATGACCCAATATTGTGGTGACTTTTTGGCTTCTGCATGACATGGAAAGATCTAATGCCTCCCACACAGGCTTCATGCTTTATCTGCTAAACTGAGTATCATTTTGGAATAAACCTGTGAGGGTGAGACCCTCACGGTAACATTAAATGTCTGTTCGTTATTGTGTTTATGATTATTGTTATTCTATTGACGATAGAGCCACGTTTTATGTATCGTGCATGCACTTGAGCAATTGTATTTGATATATAACGCTATATTGTTTAGATCAGGAAGCTTACCTTAATTAAGTTGCCGAAGCAGCTATCTTGCTTGTTTATGTCTGTGTTATCTCTGTGGTGAAGGGACTATGCGTATTGCTCATAGTCTGCCTCCATTTTTTTCGGCCTCTCTCTCATCTCTTTCCGGAGAAAAAACTGATTAGGGACCTGTGATTGATGCCTTTTTGATGATGCCGGACAGGGAAATTTTTAATGTCGGACCAGGTCTGACATAGGACCGCAAAGGGTTAAAAATTCCTCAAGACCAAAGGTGCTTTTCTCAGTCAAACACTTACTGGGATGTGACGCCCTGTATGTGTAAAAATGTATAGATTGTATGTATGTGTGTGGTTGTAATTATTATAAGTATGTGTTTTATGTGTCTAGGTTCCCCTCCAACAGGCAGACAACCCGGCAGTGTGAGAATGTGTCAAGTCAATCTGGTTCATTAAATGCAAATTTTACTTGAGCACACATAAGGATAAGCTAGGGGATGGCTCCACAGCTAGTTCTCAGCTCATTCATGTAGTTACTGACTGAGCTCCACAGCTAGTTCTCAGCTCATTCATGTAGTTACTGACTGAGCTCCACAGCTAGTTCTCAGCTCATTCATGTAGTTACTGACTGAGCTCCACAGCTAGTTCTCAGCTCATTCATGTAGTTACTGACTGAGCTCCACAGCTAGTTCTCAGCTCATTCATGTAGTTAGTTATTGACTGAGCTCCACAGCTAGTTCTCAGCTTGTTCATGTAGTTAGTTACTGATTGAGCAGCGTGTGCTGTTTTACAGCAGTTGCTTTGACTGTTTGCATTTTGTTTATTCTTTTGATTTTTTTTGCTGTCCCGTCTCCTGCCAGCCTTGGCCACAACGCTACTCTTCCACAGACTCCCATCACAGCTGCTCTGCAAGTCCTATTCAGAGTGGTGGATATGGCATTAGCTTTTCTGTTGGGCCTTGGGCTGTGATCTAAATTTGGCTGTAAGACTGGAGTGCAGAAAGCATCTGACCCTGCACAATCAGGCTCAGTAAATGGTATAATGGGGAGCACATTATATTAAACTATGAAACATGGAGAATATCATTCCAGTGAAGCACTTTTATGTGCGCTTTGTCCTTGATGAGATGAGAGCTGTGATTCTTCAGAATGGTCCGTGATTCTCCAGCTTCTCAACAATGAAAGCATTGATTAGCTAGGGTCCTGACATCGAGGTGCTTTACCTTCACAGGGGCCCTCAGCACAGATGCTAACTTGAAAGAAGCTCTGCGTTACCAATTCAGTAAGAAAATAATTAGAGGTGAGGGGGGGCGATGGAAAACATTGATGAACGATTATACAGAGTGTTTTCTAGTTTGAAGCTGGCATCATTTTGTTTGTGTGTGTGTGTGTGTGCGTGTGCACGTGTGCAAGTGTGTATGTGTGTGTGTGTGCATGTGTATGTGTGCGAGTGTGCGTGTGTGCGTGTGTGTGTGTGTGCGTGTGTGTGTGCGTGTGCGTGCGTGTGTGTGTGTGCGTGTGTGGGGGGGGGGGGGGGTGTGCAGTTATTTAGTCTAAATAAGAAACAATGTCAGTGGGAGTCCTTTCAGAGGCAGGGACTGTATTTTCTCTTTATAGATTTGTTTTTATGACTGCCCATAGAGGCCTAGCAGGTCTGGGATTTGATTAAAAGATGTTAAATTTTAGATGTGGGACACCTGAATGAGGATACACAACCCATGCTGCTGTGCTGTATCACAAAGATGAATCTAGGGCTCCCAAAAGCGCAGTGGATTGATTGCATGAAGAATAAATGGTTGTTGTTTAAGGCCCAGACACCTATTCCAGAGGACCTAGGTAATGAAATTACAGTAGCCACCATGAATTGAGTAAAACCATATAAATGGTTAAACATGTTAAAAGGCGTTTGAACTACACTTTAAAGTGGCTGAAGCTAATTCCTAACCTGTCACAGAATTTGATGCGCTACATAATGTTCATCGCCAAAATCGTTTATAACTTTTTTTGTTAGCATTGAAAAGCTATTCATTTTATACATTCCATCCCAGAATATAATAAGTCTATGATAAAGATTAATCAGCTTACACACTGAAATATTGATGTTCTTCCAAAGCCAGACAAGCTCTGTAAATTGAGAGTCTGTAAATCAATAGAAAAAAAGCTACAAGAAATAGATGTCTACAATTATTTATTTCGGCAATTTGTTTGCAAAACTCAAAAAATGCTCATTCAAAAGTATTCATACCCTTTGATGCTATGATAGTATTGTCTACAAGGTGCTAGAAATTTCAATATGATAATACAGAACCTAATTCTAGAAGAGTCTAGAAAATGCTGGATTGTAGGTGAACAAAAGTGAAGAGCTAACTGAAGACCTTAGGCAGAAAATTATTTATTGTCATAAAGCTGGGGAAGGATACAAGAAGATTTCCAAGCATTTGAGTATCCCATTTTCAACTATTGTTTCTATTATCAAGAAGTACAAGACTCATGGTACTGTCACAACGCTCCCTCGGTCTGGAAGAAAGAAGGTTCTTTCACCAAGAACAAGTAGAAGAGTTGTGAGGAAGGTTAATAACAATCTGAGATTGACTGCCAAAGATATTCAAAGTGAATTGGCTGCATGTGGGACTGGGGTTTCCATTTCAACCATAGGTATTGCATGGTAAAGGTCTCACTGGTCGCAGGCCAGGAAAAAGCCACGCCTAAAATGACTAAAACATTCTGACATTTTGTGAAATAACTGCAGTTAGACATATGACATATGGGTTCGGATCAAAGGTTTCAGTGGTCATCTTACACATATGAATATGCATCAGGGCAGAAAGCATGAGGGTGATTAAAATGTTGGGAAGCTAAGCATCAGCAAGCTTCCACAGCGCCACTCCCCGTAACTACATCCCTCTTCTCTCAATGGACAGCTAAATCGAGATCCCTGCTATCATTGGTTGTTTCAAGTGTCCATTAAACACTAAACACTCACGGTTACTTTTTATTTTCCTTCAGCGGTTTTCTCTCAACCATAACAGAGGAACAGATTGCTTAGCCATGTCCCCTTTTGTACTGTCAGCCACGCCCCCTTGGTTAGAGAGTGCAACCGTTTTTCCTCCAATCTGCGGTTGCCACATCGCTTCCTGTCTGGTGCGATGACTTGGTGTACCGTGGCTTTGCCCCCTTTCAAGATGGCCGACTTCCACCTTTCCCTGGAATAAATTGTCATACCATCCAGTCCGGGGCACTCTGTTCCCTTTACACAGCGCCCTCACAGGTCGGGAGGGATATTTATAACCAAGATTCATTCTTTCTCTGTCACACCAGGGCAGATCTCTCCCATTGGGGAAAATAATACATCTCCCAGTTTTCCAGGGAAATATCGGGGGTAATAGTCGGGGACGGCCTGAGAAGCAGCTGACATGCTTCTGTTCTTTGTGAATATAAACCGCGTACAGACAAATAATTCTCGAATGATACCGACAACAAAAGAAAACCGAAAATTCATATTAATATCCCTTAATAATTTTAATATAGTAACATAAATCAAAAGTTATGACAGCCCTCAGTAGATATAACCGTGGCTTCATGCTTAGTCTGGGTGTTTAGATGTTTAGGGCTGTTTTCTTTTCTGAAAAGGTTTGTTGAGGAATGGTGCTGGTGCTGGCACTAGCAGGCATACACAAACATTCAGCCTGCGTACATGAACTGGTGGAGGAAGGATTGAATAAGATTCAGTAAATGTAACTGTACAGGGACACGTTATCTGAATTCCCTGCAGTGTGGCACAGAGCATTGGTATTGTTTTAAAAAGCCAGAATGCAAATGCCATTGCCTTCATTAATGTTCCACAACAAACCTGTGAGCTTGTCTTTAAATTGACCTTCTGGATTGTTTCTGTCTAGTTTGTTACATTTGCCAGAATTATGTTCCTATCCAAAACTTTGATAAATGAGTCCAATATTCGGTAACTCTTTGGGTTATAAATCTTTTAGATTGTATTTAAAAAGCAGGATGCCCTAAATGGCACAACTCTGTTATCAGAAACAATCTTTAAAAGACTATGAAGTGGTTTTCAAAACAAATTATACTGCCAGAACTAAATAAAAAGCTTAAACTGAGGGGAAGCAGTAAGCAATAAGCAGCAATAAGCAGCAATAAGCGACGTGAATCTTTCTGTCAAGATGTGAATTCACTCACAGGAACAATATTTGTTTATAGAGAAATGTTTTAGTCACTGGCTGCAAAGTCTTTTGGGGAAGCAGTTGGTTCTTTGAACCTCTTAAATTCACTTGTTACATTACCTTACCATCAAATGTTGTTGTTTTTTATGTACAGCAATGCAAAGGCAGTAAACATTTTAATTTGATCAATAACAAAATAAATTAATTTATTTTAATATACGGATGGTTTAATGAAACCAAACAGTTTAAAGCCACACTGTTATTTAATTAAGAATTAAACATAAACCTTATGCAAATGATTATCAACACTTTCTCAAAGTGCACATTTTATCGTATGTACTAAGAAGAAATATGTTAATGAAGAGAGCCGCAATATACTAATTGAAATATTATCTGCGTCATCTTAGCGAGATCTCTAGCGAGAGTTGCGCGACATTTTTCAAATAAAATAGCGGCAGTTGAGTTGTGGTTTGCTGCAGCAGAGGGTGCCCGAAGGATAACATATATGCATGCAAGGGTGCTAGAATCAAAATAACATTGTTTTTGTTAAATGTAAACATCATCTGTACAATACATTCTGTTCCGTCTTCATTTTACCTATTTTAATTATGCCTCCCGAGCTGAAGGCTAAGGTGCTAACGAAAGTCAAAGTCAACTACCACGTGATAGACCCTTCATTGAGAGGGCACTATCGCTATTAGAAAATAATACAGCCGGATTGATTTTAAATTTGATTCACAGTGCCATCAGTCTTCACAATCCTAACTGGGGCTGAAATTGAAATGGATTTGATCTCCGAGCTGCTGCTGATGGAAATGAACAAGTCTGGTTTCAACTGAACCCCAGTGGCAGGAGGAAACATGGCTTTCTTCTGTGATTCAGGGCTTATTGTGCCAGATTATTGCTGAACTGATAAAATCAACTCCTCTTACACTAGTCACCATGTATGCTCAGTGAGATTAAAAGGCTTTGACTATTTGTATTAGGTATGAATGTCAAAGGGCATCTGTTAAATGTATTTACAGATCCTGTGGAATACATTATTCTAGCTCATTATGTTTGAAGGCGACTTTTCAATCTGAAGCAAGCATAACCTACTACAGTTCTGGGGGTTACAGTATATACCACAATGTATGCCAATGGCTAGAATATTCATTAAGATCATTGGCAAAAAAAAGAAAACTCCTACTTAAGGACTTACTCTGGAAAAATACTAACCCTAAAATGCATAATATAAAATAAATAAATAATAATCCACCTTCCATATCTTCTTGTACATGTAATGGCAATAATCCCCTCCACACAGGGTCGTTAAAACAGATTAGAGATGGTTTGGCTAACAAGTCATTACTACCCAAAAAGTCATTACTACTAGGTAATATTATCCCCCAAGGGATGACATTTCTGAAAACAGATATAATGGAGCCAATTGCATGTACATGTAACAGGGCGGAGGCTGGGCACGAACCTGCGACCCTGTGCCCCGCAAGCGAGCATCTTAACCACTGTGCAAAAGAGCCGGGCTCGTCTGCATCATGGTTTTAGAGCTTTGAACCTCCTCTCATCTCACAGACAGGAGACGGCAGTGAATCACACAACACTGCCTGTCACAGACACATATATATATAATTGTAATGAACTCTATTAACATTATTTAGCACGAGTTATTTAGAGTACTAGCTTCTAGGGATATATGGGGGTGTCTGTCGGTCTGTACATTTGTCAATCTGTATGTCACACTTACTGTACCATGAGAACACAAGAGGTTATTCCACATACTGTAAATCTACCTAATAAATCCAATTTTCATTAAAATATTCATTGCCACTTCTTTTTCTATACATACTGTAGATATACATCATGGTCATCAATGTCAAACTGATAGCTCTAATCTGAATGTATAGCCGTGTTACTGACATCCTTGTTGCAATAACATTCACTGTCAAAAAATAGAAGCTGCAGTACAATATTGTAATTCTGTGTAGTCTCACACTTAACAACCCATATGACAACTGTACATGCTTCACGTTTCATTATCAGTGGAGTTCTGAAACAGTCTCTGTCAGTAGTCTAAATAATTCACACTAATTAGCCAGCTATTCAATCACTAGTTACAATTTCATGACCTGTAAAATGTCATGGACAACAAAGCCAGAGAAAGGAAGTACTCTAAACAGACTCGGGAGGAGCACACGTGGATCACAGCAATAGAGTCTCTATGTGCCGGCGACTGTGTCCTCAGCAGGATTTAATAGATTGTGACAGGTCTGTACCCATGAGATGCAGGGAAGTCTTCCACAAAGTGGCATTCACTGTTTGTGTGTATGCTTTTGGATACAACCCCTGCCATTTAAGGACACTGCGATGGCGGAAAGACATTTGGTTTTATTTTAGTCTATGAGAGTGTTTAACTGAACAGTCAGTGCATCTTTTAAACAACGACAGCTATTAAACAGCGTCAGTGTCATCCTGGTTATCGGAGGAGAGCTGAAGCAGAATAGAACAGCTATGCGGCTTATTCATTCTCATCAAATTCGGCCTAGTTTGGGAAATTCTAACTTTACTCCATTTTCTAAAACAAACACCACACAATTAAACATGCTAAAGCTTATAAGAAACACAGTCAAGAAGACACAGGTTTCGGCTAGTGCCTTCTTCAGTGTACACTTTTGTCTACTTAAGTTTATCTACTTTCCTTTATTGCGTTTATACTGTTAATTGTAACATGAAGTTAGAACAGAATGACACCTGTACATGCCCTTTATGATTTTTAGATTGCTTTCCTGTTTTTATTTTCAGCACTTTGAATTACCAAGGACCTCTATGCGTTTTGTAAGGTGGCCCACTTGACTGTAACCATTAGCCAGTACTGGCACATCAATTGGCCCAAACGAGCCCCATTAACACACTGAGAAGGTTATAAATCAGCAGGTGCATATGAAGGAAAACTGCAAATTGATTTAACCTTTAAACGATAGTGGAGCACTGATGGGCTGTCAGTGCTCATTCCAGCACTTAAATACAAAACACTTGCCTGAGCTCGTCCTAATTTCTAATTCACCCAAAGGATTGATTTTCTTCTTCCTCCACTCTTGCATGTTACTTACTCTGAATCAATTAATCCGTGCATTTCTAAATGTTAAATGAAGGCACAAAAATCCACATGGGCCTGCTTTTCACTTCATTGTCTGCTGCATGTTAAATTGAATTTACTAAACTGGAAACAAACCCTTAAAGGTGCTGCCAAGATTTTAAAATCCATATTCTTACCCCTGTTGATACACTAGCAATGTTACCACTGACCATTCTGTTGTGGTTTTTGCTTCTATTTTATACAATTTGGAATATTTCAGACATGTCTTGCTTATTAAAATGTGTTGTGTGGCAAAGTGGGTGGTGAGGGGTAGCTGTGTAGCAGTGATGCGGTGCAGGAGTAATGGGCAGACAACGGTAGTCCAGTGGAAAATAGGCTTTTATTGCCAGTACTGGTCTAGTGCTCAAAATAATAAGCCCGGCAATACACAACGATGTGTAAAGCTCGGGCTGACAAACACAGGATACAGTCCTGAACAAGAAATCAAAACACGGTCACCCGTCTCGGGTGCGTGCAGTCGTGATTGTGGTGGGTGGATACACGGGATGTTGTGACAGTACGTGTTGAGGTGATCCGGCTTGTGCTCGCCCAGTGCGACAGCTCCGGATATGTTTTTAGCTGTCTGGTGATTCGGAAACAAAGACAGACAGTTAGTTTTCAGCTAATACAGCACACAAACCCACACACACAACTCTTTTAGAGTAATACAGCTCTTTACGTCCTTCTCGGTCCTTGGTTTAACCCAAACGAAGGAAAAGAACAGCGTTACCCTGGCCCCTATATGTAATCCCGCATGATATCTAGGTAAACTGTTGCAGCTGCTTTATTACTTGCAGCTGCCCCTCGTTTACCTGTCAAATCAATACGGTCTTACAACAGAGTCTCGCTTCCTTCCAGGCTGACCCACTTTCCGGTCCCGGAAACGAACTGTCAGGCCAGCCCTTCCAGATACTTCTCCTCCCGTTCTTTAGCGCCCTCACAGGTCGGGAGGAAGATTTATCACCAGAACTCATTGTATTTCTGTCACATATCCCACCGCTCAGAGTGGAGCCGAAGGAACACTCGGCTAAATCTACCTTTCCCATTGCTCCCCCCTCCCGGGAAAAATAATCTGCATTTTGGTGGTCTTTCCCCGCACGGTGTACCATATGGTACATGAAGGGCTGCAATGCCAGATACCACCGAGTTATCCGGGCATTGCTGTCCTTCATTGTGCTTAACCACTTGAGTGGGGCGTGGTCTGTGACAAGATCAAATGAGTGTCCCAGCAGGTAGTATCGTAAAGAGTGAGTAGCCCATTTAATGGCCAAACACTCTTTTTCGACTACGGAGTAGTTACGCTCCCGAGGTAACATTTTTTTGCTCAGGTACAATATCGGGTGTTCTACTCCAGCTACTTTTTGGGACAAGACTGCACCCAAACCTACATCCGAGGCATTGGTGTGGAGGATGAATCTCTTGGTGAAATCTGGGGTAATAAGAGTGGGGGCCTGGCAAAGTTTACACTTAATCGTATCAAACGCCCCCTGACACTCAGCTGACCATTTAATTAAATTTGGAGCACTCTTTTTGGTGAGGTCGACTAACGGGTTAACCACTGTGGCGTACTCGGGGATGAAGCGGCGGTAATAACCGGCTAAGCCCAGTAGTGACCTCACCTGAGTCTTGGTTTTGGGGATCGCTGCATCAACCAAAGCCTGGATTTTGGTGACCACAGGTCTCACCCTTCCATTTCCCATTAAAAATCCCAAATATTGAGTCTCTGTCTTGGCAAACGCACATTTCCTCAAGTTAGCTGTCAGCCGGGCTGCCCTTAGAGACTGAAGAACGGCTGCAACCCTAGCCAAATGCTCTCGCCAGGTGGAGCTGTAAATCACCACGTCATCAATATACGCTGCTGCATATTCATGATGTGGGCGTAAAACCTGGTCCATCAGTCTCTGAAAGGCAGCGGGCGCACCATGTAGCCCAAACGGCATGGTTTTAAAGTGGAACAGCCCCTCTGGTGTTGAAAATGCGGTTTTCTCTCTGGAGCTGCGGGTTAGAGGGATTTGCCAGTATCCCTTCGTCAGGTCCAGAGTGGAAATAAACCTCGCTTTTCCCAGTCTGTCTAAAAGTTCGTCGACCCGAGGCATGGGATACGCATCGAACTTGGCAATAGCATTCACCTTTCTGAAATCTACGCAGAAGCGGTTGGTGCCGTCTTTCTTAGCCACTATTACAATAGGACTGCACCACTCGCTCCTGGAAGGTTCAATCACTCCAAGCTCGAGCATATCCCGTACCTCTTTGCGAACGCCACTTCGTCGACTTTCCGGGATCCGGTACGGTCTCTCTCGCACTGTGACACCTGGGGGAGAGATAATGTCATATTCAACTAAGTTCGTCCTGCCGGGCACATCAGAAAAAACATCGCTGAACTCCTCAATAAGCTTACGCAGCTCTCTTTGCTGATCCGGAACTAATTGTTCCCCCATTGAAATCGCTCTTGTGCTCGGGGTCTCTGGACAGGGACCTAAATCATCCTCCATATTGCCTGGGGCTATAAATAAGACCTCTCTTGCCTGCCAGGGCTTCAACAAATTAATGTGGTAAATTTCACGTTCATTCCGGCGATCGGGCTGTCTAATTTCATAATTTACTTTCCCTATAGCCCGAATCACCTCATACGGCCCCTGCCATTTAGCACACAGTTTTGACTCTGATGAGGGAAGTAGCAGCATTACCTTGTCCCCTGGTCGAAAGGTTCGAATCCGTGCATTTTTGTTATAATGCTGCTCTTGTCGGTGCTGAGCCGATCTGAGGTTGTCTTGGGCCAAACGACCGACCAAATCCAGGCGATCTCTGAGTAGGAGCACATACTTCACTACATTTTTAGACGAGCCTTTGTGCTCCTCCCACCCCTCTCTCAGCAGGTCGAGAATGCCGCGAGGCTGCCGGCCGTACAGGAGCTCAAAGGGGGAGAACCCCGTTGAACTCTGCGGCACTTCTCTCACTGCAAAAAGGAGGTAGGGGAGAAGTGATGCCCAATGTTTCTGCTCTTGTGTTACAAATCGCCTCAGCATCGACTTTAAGGTCTGATTAAAACGTTCCACCAGACCGTCCGATTGTGGATGATAAACGGACGTCCTGATGGGACGTATTTTTAATATTTTGTACACCTGCTGTAACGTATTGGACAAAAAATTAGTTCTGTGATCGGTCAAAATCTCCTTGGGGATCCCTACTCTGGCCATAATCTGCGCTAACTCGGTGGCTATTGCAGCGGCACTAGTGGACCTCAATGGAACTGCCTCCGGGTATCGCGTTGCATAATCCACCACTACTAATATGTGCGTATACCCGGAGTCAGAAGGTAGCAAAGGGCCGACTATGTCCATTGCAATGCGCTCGAAAGGAGTGGAAATAATCGGCAGTGGGACCAAAGGGGCGGGGCGCACTCGACCCGGCGCTACTCACTGGCAGTCTGGGCATGTGGCTACATATTTCGACACATCAGTATGAAGACCTACCCAATAGAATCGAGCCAATATCCGTTCCCTCGTCTTCTCGGCTCCGAGGTGCCCCGCAAAAGGGATATCATGCGCCAGCCTCATGACCTCCAGCCGACAAGACGGGGGAACCAATAATTGTGTTACAGGCTGTCCTGTGCCCGCGGCTAGGTTTACCCTATACAGTAATTGCCCCTTGATACTGATGTGTGGATATACCAGCGCCCCAGCGCCGTCAACATCCTTACCTTCAATGGACCGGACCCGTCCCCAAGCGTGCACCAGTGACGGGTCGTTATGTTGGCCCCACACTAGGTCCGCGCTTGAGTACCACGGGTCCGGTACATTGAGAGGGGCTGGAATAACATCTGCTCTAGTCGGTCCAGTAACCTCGCTCTCTCGGTCACACTGCGTTCCCACTCCCTTCGACTGGCGTTTGTTACCATTGCAGCACTCTCCCACCAGACCCCAGCCTTGTCTCAACAACGCTCCCTCCCATTTTGCGGTCCGTCTCTTCTTATTCGTTTTTCTAGGACGGAAAAGAGGGGAAAACATTTCAGTGTGAAAAGGAAACACATCACCAATTCGTTCCTTTTTTTTTCTGCCACGTTTACGTGTGTGGCTGAGACTGCCATTTCTTTCATCAATTCTTTGAATTTTGGCCAGTCTCGGCCCAGAATAACTGGGTGTGGCAACCTTTCCGCCACCCCAACTACCAGGTGACGTTTTATCGGTCCTACCGATAAATATACTTTTAATGTGGGGTATGCCGCCGTGTCTCCATGGATACAGGAGATGGCCACCTGACCTCGTGGCCGCCACGACACACCGCCCAGGAGAGCTGTCCTAATCAAGGTTTGCTCACACCCTGTGTCCACTAATGCGTGGGTTTTCACATTCCCTAACACCACATTAATCAGACAAGGCCCCTCCCGACCATTTTCCCCACGCTTACCAGTCTCAGGTGCCCAATTGCACGCGGCCACGTCACACTCCATGGCGGCGGGGCATGACCTGGCCAGATGTCCCGGCTGGTGGCACCTAAAACAGATAGGAGGGACAGAGGGGGCATGGGTTAGAAATCTGTCCCGCTGCTGGTATGGCAACGGGGCAGGGGCAGCACCTCTACCCCAGCTGGGGGCCAACCTTGGTCTCCATGGGGGGGAGGCAAGGGGGCCCAATGGGGTCGGTGCTCTGGGAGGTCTGGGTCCCTGGAACGAGGGGGGTGGTGGTGATGATGTTGGAGGAGAGGGAGAGAGAGCGTGGCTGCTCCGAAGGGCAGGGGTGGACAGGATCCCGATCCGGGCAGAGGTCAGGGAGTCCTCAAAATCTTCGGCCAATTTGACCGCCTCCTCCAGGGTGTCGGGGTTGTGGCGCCGTATCCACGCCTGGGTTTCGGCGCCGACCACATGGCAGAACTGTTCTACCACAATGGCTTCCCCCATCTGCTGGGCGGTCTTCTGCCCGGGGGTCAGCCAATGCACCATGTGGTCGCACAACCTCTCCGCAACCACCCTGGGGCGTGTCTCCGGGGCTCTCCGGTACTCCCTAAACCGCGCCCGGTGGGTCTCGGTAGTAATGTTGAGCCGGCGGAGGATAGCCTGCTTGACCAGGTCATACTCGGTGGCGTGCTGGTCGCTCATAGCCTGGTAAGCTGCCTGAGCCTCCCCAATCAGGCAGGGTCCCAATTGGCTGGCCCAGAACTCCCGCGGCCATGCCGCCGCGGTAGCCAGCCGCTCGAATGCCACCAAGTACGCCTCCGGGTCATCCTCCGCCGACATCTTCATCGCCCGTGCCTTTGGGGGCGACATCAACGGTGTTGCAGTCGGGGTCGTTACTGCAGCCACGTCCAGTCCTACCCGTTCAATGAGCGCTGTATAGCGCTCCTCCCTCCTTCTCTCCTCTGCGTCCCGTCTGCTCTCCAGTGCCTGCAGCAGCTCCGCCAGCGCGTTGCGGTCCATGATCCCGTTTCTGACACCACGTGTGGCAAAGTGGGTGGTGAGGGGTAGCTGTGTAGCAGTGATGCGGTGCAGGAGTAATGGGCAGACAACGGTAGTCCAGTGGAAAATAGGCTTTTATTGCCAGCACTGGTCTAGTGCTCAAAATAATAAGCCCGGCAATACACAACGATGTGTAAAGCTCGGGCTGACAAACACAGGATACAGTCCTGAACAAGAAATCAAAACACGGTCACCCGTCTCGGGTGCGTGCAGTCGTGATTGTGGTGGGTGAATACACGGGATGTTGTGACAGTACGTGTTGCGGTGATCCGGCTTGTGCTCGCCCAGTGCGACAGCTCCGGATATGTTTTTAGCTGTCTGGTGATTCGGAAACAAAGACAGACAGTTAGTTTTCAGCTAATACAGCACACAAACCCACACACACAACTCTTTTAGAGTAATACAGCTCTTTACGTCCTTCTCGGTCCTTGGTTTAACCCAAACGAAGGAAAAGAACAGCGTTACCCTGGCCCCTATATGTAATCCCGCATGATATCTAGGTAAACGGTTGCAGCTGCTTTATTACTTGCAGCTGCCCCTCGTTTACCTGTCAAATCAATACGGTCTTACAACAGAGTCTCGCTTCCTTCCAGGCTGACCCACTTTCCGGTCCTGGAAACGAACTGTCAGGCCAGCCCTTCCAGATACTTCTCCTCCCGTTCTTTAGCGCCCTCACAGGTCGGGAGGAAGATTTATCACCAGAACTCATTGTATTTCTGTCACAGTTGCAAATTTTTGAAAAGGGACAGCTATCTATTCAGGGATCCCTCTAAGATATTTAGTAAACCAGGGGTGTGAGTGGGGTGAATCGGCAATAAATGCCCCACTCCCAGTCGTTCTGCATTCTTAGAAGATGAGGAATGACTCTTGCTGTTTTATAATGTGCACTAAAGCCCACCAAAGTCATTTCACTTGGGAACTAAGATGGTGTGACATGAAAATGTGCTTCCCTGTGAGCACATTTCTGCTACATTCATAACATCCTGGTCACTTTTTTTTTAAAGCATCCTCAATTAATCCCCCAATATGTGAACCCATTAACCCTCCCACTACAGACAAGAAATACCAGGTTTGTTCTATGTTGTATTTCTCACTGATCTGTGTTTTAGCAAACCTGTATTTTCATTTTCAAAACATGATATCTGGTTCTACACTCGGTTATAGAAGTCTCTGTTAGCAGGCCGTGCTTTCTGATAGTCTTGCACTTTCATGATCACCTGTAGAGTGAAATTGTCCCAACCATTTCTGAGCCTTCTTTCCTGTCAGTAACCAACCAGCTGCTTCCCCTGTTGACTGACATGCTTTGCAGCCAGTAGGATGCTTAACCCTAAAGACACTGCTGAAGTTAAAATGACCTACTATATGTAGGAAATGCAACTGATTTCTGAAGGCAAGCAAACTGAGATCTTTACTTTCTGCTACCTAATGTAGTACCAGTGTAGTGTTTTAAAATGGAAATACTTATTTGCGATGCCATATTTTCGAAACTGCACATTTTAGACCCATATAGTGAATGGAAGTGTTAGCTACAAGCACTTGAATCAACAAAACATGAATAGATGCAGCAACAAACTTAAACATGTCTTTTGCTAACTCGAGTATAAAGCTTAGAGGTCGTATTCAGGTACTGACCTCAACCAAAACAAAAATGCCAGGCGCGTGATTAATCCCAACAGTCACAAGCTCTGTCGAGATGCATTATTCCCAGTAACCTTGCTGAGGCTTAATCATTGCAGGCTAATGAAACACAAGTCAGATTGAAGGAGGAGAAGAAAAAAAAAAGTTTGAACAAACTCAGAGAAAGCTCTGCATGATTAATGGCGCAATGGCAAATTAGTGAGACTAAAGAAAAAAAACACTAGCAAGCAATGCTAATCCACAGAGTTTATGAATCACATTAGACTAATTAATATTGATTTGAGATGGAAACGGTGTTCTCTCCTGAAGGTCATTAAAAATTAACTTGCGTTTCATCGAGAAAGGCATTTACTATCATAATAAAATGAATCTAGGGTTATAGGATGGCGAGCGTGTGTGTATGGAGGAATATCCACATGCAGAAGCACTACAAGTGTCAATATAACCCATACACAGACCTCCACCCTCCTACAGCTATTATATAGGCCTACATACAAGTTAAAAATCTATTTCCTAATCATTACCAATCTTTATGTAGTCCATTGTCAATGTCATTGAAACGTGGGAAAAGGTTGATGAAGAGACTACCATTACACGGCTGATTGTGATGTCACCGTTTTGAATGAACTGCAGTTGAATGGAATTCCAAGAGGTGCTCAGATATGATATTTTTATAATGCAGGCGACCTGGTCAACCTTGCTCATATGGAGAACACAGCACGGTAAAAACTGAAAGTGGTACGGTTTCTACATGATGTGTTCTGGAATACAGAAGCCGAAATGTGCACTCTGATTGGCTGAGCAGTTTCTGATGTCTGGTAACAGTATTGTAGTGTTTGAGGCATCTTTGTATGGTTAAGAAATATCAACTAATGTATTATTTCTGTTATTTAGATTCCCTTTGTATCTTTCTCACTCATCAAATCCTGGTGACTTTTTAAAACTCAGAAGCACCCCTGTGGCTTCAACAGAGCTCTCAGAATCATGTCTAAACTCTACATCAAGTACACCAGACTGTAACTATTAACCTCCCTCCTGAAACACTGCCCCTTAACAGAAATATCACAGAGGACTGGGTTTTATTTTCCAGAATGTGGCACGCTTTTAAAATATGTACTAAAATGGTTGTTCCCTATTTACTCCAATATGTCACATTTGGAAGTAGCCCCTGACTATGTCTGATCACTGCTGTGGAATGGCATGTTGCTGATTGGATCCAAATTCTCCAGGACCATCTATACTTTCAAAAACATTTACACATAAACCATTATTATGTTACATTGAATGTCTAATTTCAATGTAATTGCACTGTACTAATACAGTAACTACACACTGCCATGCAGTTACAATGCAACACCAGTAGTTGTTGTTTATGTTTCCCTAAACCTAACCCTAACCTTATTTAACCCAAACCTTAAATCTTAAATAGGAAGATGATGATTATTTAGTGGCAGGCGAATGACCCTAGTTGTATTTCTCTTCTTGTTTGTAAACTTGGTCAGTAAATTGACGTTTTGATTACTTTCCCCATTGAGCCAATGTCACGGTAAAGCGAGTCTGAAAGACTCATTTGTCGCGCTTCATTGAGTGTCTTCTGTTGTGCTAAATGTATGATTAAAGTAAAGCTTTGTCTGACTGAGCGTTTACACCAAAAACGCACATGCCTTGCGTGTCTCTCTAATGGGGTGTCTTGATTGATCCCCGGGTTAAACACTGCTGCAGCACATTATTGTCTGGAGAAAATCACGTTTAATATCACCTACAGGTAGCTAGATGTTTCCTTATCAAAAAGCGAGACAAAATAAAGTTTAGAAACTACATTTAGTTATGTACTGTAAAGTTGCTAACACTTTACATTAAGCGTCTTTACTGTGTATTTACACAGAAGTTACTTAGTAAATACATGTGCACTTACACATAATTACAATGTTATTATGCATAATTACAATGTACTTAATCTGTAAACCTTTTTGCATGATGTTTGTAAGTACACAGTTGTATAAAAAAAAAGGGTTAGGGTTAGGGAAAGGTTTATATCATGCAACAAGATTTACACAATAAGTACATTGTAGATATGCATAATACCATTGTAATTATGTGTAAGCACTAGGGATGTCAATTAATCGCAGTTAACTTCTACGATGAACTTTTTTAACACATGTTAATCGCCCTCTGTCTAGATCCTCTCAGCGTACCGTAATTCATTCCCTGCGGCACTATTTTAATATACTCGAGTGAGTGCAACGTAAGAAGTGCAGTTGTCGTTTGAGTAGAAAGTTAGTCAAGGAACTGCGTTATGGAGCAAAGCATTAAAAGTGAAGGACTTATGAATGGGAAGTTTATTTAAAAACTTTCAGACAGTTCATTGGATAGAAAGACTATTACTTGTATCTGTTAGTTCCAGTATCACAGAATGCATCTAGTCTGCTGTACCTCCTGCGTGTTGGAAACACGTCTTCACTTCTAAAAAAATACACTGTCAAGCAGTTATTCTGCTACAGGCAGTAACAACAGAACAGCAAATGAAACCTGTCAGTTTCGACAGAGTATTTTTTGTTTTTAATACAGGATCTCTGCAAGCCTGTGAATCAAGCTACATCATGTCAGTACGATACAGGGTGTCCCACTTGAAAATAAGTATTTCAGTTAGATGCTGGCATTCAGTCCATGCCCACGTTGGGAGTGACATTCCTGTATAAGCAGAGTTTATAATAACGAGGATTCCTGTACATGTCTGTGCTGCTCCATCATGGGATTATTTATTTATTTATTATTTATTTGTACGTTGTAATACTTGTACTACTTACTGGGCTGCTTTCAGTGAGACACCCTGTATAAACAATGCTGTTGCAAACTGGATAGCTACAGACTTTTAATTGTATTTCAATGATCACATGTATTTATATATATATATATATATATATATATATATATATATATATATATATATATATATATATTGTAAGGCAGCAGGTTGTGTGAGACAGCAGGGAGGGGGTTAAAACCTCCCTGAAGAGAAAATGCACCTTTTGTATTTAATCGTTTTGTTTTTCAGTTAATCAGTTTTGTTCATTATTCTTTTGTTTAATTTAACTGTTTTATTATTTAATTATCCCCTGCACCTGGGCAGTAATTGAGAATTGGGACCATGTGCAGGGTATTTAAGAGGAGCAGGCAGTCTGCTCAAGGCTGCTGAGTAGAAGGAGGCAGAAGAGGTGCTCTGTCTCCGAGCAGTCAGAAAAATAAGTAAGTGCTGGGTTAGAGTGTGTTCTGTGGTGACAGGTAAACGGCATAGCCATCCTGCAAGTTAGTCAGGGCAATTACCTGTATAGTAAGTGCTCCAAACCGGAGTTAGGTTTTTGTTTTGTATTTGTTTATTTTTGTGTGTAATTAAAAATCAGCGCAACTGCACTTTAAAACTCCATTTCTGTTGTGCTGGGTCGTATTTTTAAAGGTGCAACGAACCCGAGTGAGTCCAATTGTGTCACTATATATATATATATATATATATATATATATATATAGTTTTAAACGGCAATGAAAAAAGTTTATGAGTATAAAGGATACCCTTTTAAAGGAAACTGATAAGAAAACACACAGATTAATCTGAAATGCAGTAAGGCAATAAACTGACTCTGTTGTGATTGAGCAGGTGGTTCAAACAATTCAACAGCAAATGTTGTAATTATTATGTATAATTCTGTGTAAATAAATGAACCCATAATGAGGGGCCAACAATATGAATCCAGAAATAAGAAAATAGGGTTTTTATGATGGGCTGTTTTTTGGATAATAATAATAAAAATAATAATAATAATAATAAAAATAATAATAATAATAATAAAAATAAAACGCGTTTAAGATGGATGCAGTATTTGTATAAATTAAATATGCGATTACTTTTTTTAATTGCTTGACAGCCCTAGTAATCACACATGTATTTACTAAGTAACTAATAATGCAAGGTGTTACCCAGTGTTTTTAGTGTTTTAGAGAAAGCAGCAGAAGAAATATATACTTGTCGTCGAAATATACAATACCCATCTAGCCTCAAAATCTCCATGCCTCTGAAGACACCTGGGATCAATACAGTGTGGTGGTCTGAGGGACAGTTAGGCTAATTACATGAAGGGCAAGGGTCTAGATGCTTCCTTTGAAGAACTTGACTGTGAGCCAGGGATCAATTGTTAAGTAAATGACAAGTCTTTTTCAAAGATGGTGTTAGCTCCCAGCATGCCCTACCTTACTTGCTTGATCCTCCAACGCTCCAGCACAGTACTTTTTTTTTTTTTTGTTGATGCAAGAAATACACATAAACATGACAAGAACAAGAACAAAGTACTACAAAGATCAATGGAATGCTGACAATTATAAACTAATTATGTATAGTTTACTGAAATAAATGATTTTTTTAATCATTTAAACATTTCAACACAATTTCCCATGACAATAACAAATTTAGTGAAAGTCTATTTTGGAGATTTGCAGTTTAGTTTTTCAGCTTCAGAATTCAGCACTACATGGCAATGCCTAGAAGTTGGAATAATGGCAGGATGCACCATTTCTCCACTGGCTTTTACCATGGCAATTGAAGTAATCATTAGGGCATCAAAATGGGTAGTAGGAGGAGAGCGCTTGGCTTCTGGAATGCGACTACCACCAATTTGAGCACTCATGGATGACATGACAACCATGACTATAACAGTAGCCTGCACTAATCGGCTATTGGGCAAATTAACCAATAAAATTGAATGGGCATGAATGCAATTCAAGCCCACTATATCAAGGACCATCTCTATAATTAAAGGTAAAGTAGTAGATAAAAGGTTCTACATTAATGCTGAGGCAATACCAACTGTGTCTGAGAAGCCAGTGAAGAGTCTTGGGAGATGGTACGACGGGGATCTAAAGGACGCAGTTCGTGTGGGAGAAGTTAGACAACAAGCAGTGGAAGGGTTGAAGAGCATAGAAGGCTGCGCTTTACCGGGCAGACTAAAACTCTGGTGCTTTCAGTTTAGTCTACTGCAGAAGCTGCTGTGGCCACTGACTGTGTACAAGGTTTCTTTGACAAAAGTAGAGAAGCTGGAAGGTTTAATCAGTTCATACGTCAGGAAATGGTTCGGAGTTCCATGCTGCCTCAGCAGAGTGGGACTTTATGGTAAAGGAATACTGCAGCTATCAGTCTCCGCTCTACAACCCAGTTTCTCAGAGACGTCGGATTCAGTGGCCAAGAGTTGCTTCGCACAGTGATTGGCTGTGGTTGAGGCGGAAAGATTCTGGCTGGGGATCTCAAGCACGATAGAAAGAAAGAAACGCTGATGTACGGGTAAGTAAACTGGGTTGAGTTGAGTGGAGGACTGAGGGGGGTGATGCTGGGACGCCAGAATCACCGTCGAGCCCTCTTGAGGTGTCGTGGGCTAGTCAACGAAACACCGAGGATGGAAGGTGCCCACTTGAAGACCCCAGAGATGTACTTAGCTCTACTTAGATCTACTTAGCTCAGTCCAGACGGTTGTCATGCTGATGCACTGGGGAGACTGCACTGTGGTTGATTCCCAGAGCCAGCATCGCAGCCATTGTGTGTGCTGATGCGCTGGGGAGGCAAAATAAGCTGATCCCTGGAGCCAGCATTACACTTCAGCCATCAACACCAGGCAGAAGGACATCTACATCTTAAGATTGAAGGAAACTTAAAGCTACGTCTTAGTTGGTGCTTATCTTGGCGAGAGCCAAGTTCAAAGCAGCATGAAATTTGAACATCTACTCTCATGTAATGGAAATCTTTAAAAAAGAGACAATTTTTGAGGCTTTACATAAGAGAACTGAAATAATTATTTAATTCTGCCTGTTTGTGAATATAAAACTTTACCAAAAGTATTATTAAGTTTACTATGTTCCATGTTATCATGTTTAAAAAAGCAAATTATATCTACAGATTGTAGATCAATAGTTACACTGAAATGATTACAGATAAAAAGACAACCATCTGACCAGAATCATTTGGTATAAGAGCACAAAACAAATAAATGTACAATGGATTCTGTTTCCCTATTACAAAAGCTACACAGGGCTGATACATCAAAGTTATATTTACTAACTGTCTCATTCGTAGGGTAAATATTATGTAAAATACTAAAGCTAACTTCTTTAATTTTGTTATTAATACAGTATTTAAGAGGGAGGGACCAAGTTAACTGCCAATTAATATTATTAATGCTATTCCAAAAGGAAGTTCCTGTAGATTGTGTATAATCTACAGGATGGTCAAGCTGCAGACCAGCTTGACCAGTGATTCACTGGTATAATCAAATTGTTTTTTCCCCTAGTGTTATTAATGTTACTATGTCACCTTGTAAAATATTCCATACATTCTATTACTTTTAACACTGTAACACACCTCAGTGTAAAACTGCGACTCAGTCCTGACACCCACGTAAACACTTGTTTACAACATTCTAGCAACGAGTTCTAGCAAATTAGTTTTTGACCTTGCGGTGTGTGTGATGCGAGAGGTCCTGAATGAAACCTTTCTGAGAGCTTCAATGATCTGTCATTAACGTTGAAGCTGAAAGCCTCCTGTCTCGTCCTGTTGGGGAGGGAGGGTTAAGATAAGGAATCAGTGAGACGAGAGGCCTGAATTAGGCCCTGCCACCTGAGGCCACCTTCGAGGAGAAAACAGCACCTCAATAATCACGGCAGACAGCCTGGTAATTGTGCACCTCTAGGAGATGAAGCCTGGTAATTGTACACCTCTAGGAGATGAAGCCTGGTAATTGTGCATCTCTAGGAGATTAAATCGATGCAGTCTGATTGGCACAGAATGGGGATATTATTGAGTTTTGCCTCGCTCTTCAGGGATGTGCAATTAGACAGGGATTTCTCGATGGAGTGCCTTATTAGTGGTTTAGTGGAGGAGTGTGGCTTCACTTACTAAATGCAGTGTGATATTCTCATAGCTTATTTGTGTTCTTGGACCGAATTACAATCTAAAATGATGTGAAAACCTTGCATCTCTCAATATTATAATACAGAGGACCTACCCTGGTACTGTCCTTCAGGTTATACTGTAGATTAGTCCCAGACCACTCAAGTGACCTCATGTGTGAGACCCACAACAGTCATTGTACAACCTGCAAAATAAAACGTGTAAGATCAATGTTTGGGTGATGTAAAAAACGGAATTATCAACAGTTACCAAGATATGATTGTATGTCCTACACTCCATTCATTGATGGCTTCTTAATTCAAGTTTCAAATTATATACTTTTAAATGAATCAGTATTTTTGTTTTCTTTTTCTTTTATTGATTCCCAATGTCATGTTAATAATTCCTCAGGAATACCTAATAAATAGTTCCTTAATTTAATGAAATGAACTGCCTTGAGATTGTGGTTTAAGTCAGGTTGAGCCTAGACCAGGGCAACACTTGCTCTTCCAAACCATGCATTTGCTCCAACCATGTAGTTTCATAGTGTAATAGTTTTTTAAACTTAAACATTTTTAAACACTTTTAAGAAGTCCCCAGTATGAAACAGAAAATGATACAGAAAGTGAATCTAAACAAGAATGGTATAGTTAACGGAAGTGCTGCCTTACTATTGTATGGTGTTTGCGGTTTCTGGTTTCTGTGGCTCCTCCATTATTAGGTTATGATCATTTTTCTCTCAATTTGCCTTTACCTGGCTTGTGCTGAATTAAAAAGTAGAAGTCAAGCACAATGATAAATGGACCACAAATAATGCTGCTTATGCTACGTTAATTTTAAACAGCAAAGCTTTTTTTGGCACTAAATCCGTTTGGGATTTGTTGGCTTGGATTCGCTTTCGGCAGAACAGATTATTTATGAAATCCATTAGGAGTGCAGGGGATGCTTTGCAACATCAGACACTGACCCCTAACTTGGTCAAATGAAAAATGGGCACTAGCAATATTTGCATGACAGTACAGGTCTACAAGGGGCTAAGCCTGACAGGCACTCTAGGCTTTCTCATCCTTCACTGTAACTTTGCTGCTTCAAGGTGCTTGAGCTCATATGGAGCAATGTGTAAGACACTAGGGTCCTAATTTGAATGGTTTTCCTATATAGAATTGCATCCTTTTAACACTCAATCATAATATACCAGTGTGTGTGTGTGTGTGTGTGTGTATATATATATATAATCTCTCAATCAATCTTTATTTTTATAAGCGCTGTGGCAGGGTGGAAGCCCTGCTGGTGTAATATGTGTGTGTGTGTGTGTGTGCGCGTGTGCGCATGTGTGGATGGGGGAGATTAAACTTATTATTAACTTATTAACTTATTATTATTATTATTATTATTATTATTATTATTATTATTATTATTATTATTATTATTATGTACGGCTGTGTGTATGTAAGTATATTTATCTATGTATGCATGTGTGTGTATATGTGTATATGTATATATTTTTATTATAGTGTTGTTTGAATATGTTATTTAAATGGTATGGTTGTGGTAGACGTGTAATATGTTTTACAAATGTATTGTGGTTTGATTTTTCTACTATGTACTGTACAGTACTTTGAGATACTACTGCATAAAAAAACGCTATATAACCGCAAATAAATAATACAAAAATAATAAAAATAATAATAATAGCTACAGTCCTCATTTCCTGTCTTTGAATAAACTTGCTGTAATCATTCATGTGTGAATATTAACTCTCCAGCTCTAACCTTCACAGAGTGCTGAGACGTAATGGACAGATTATTCATAGAATTTGCACGTGGTGTAGGTTGTTTAATTTTATGGATGTGCATACCTGACACGTGACACGTACACGTGATATGTGACACGTACCTCAACAGATTCACACGACACATACCTCAACAGATTCACACATGTGACATGTACCTCAACAGATTCACACATGACACATACCTCAACAGATTCACACATGTGACACGTACCTCAACAGTCACACATGTGACACGTACCTCAACAGATTCACACCTGTGACACGTACCTCAACAGATTCAAACATGACACGTACCTCAACAGATTCACACATGACACATACCTCAACACATTCACACATGACACGTACCTCAACAGATTCACACATGTGACATGTACCTCAACAGATTCACACATGTGACACGTACCTCAACAGATTCACACATGACACGTACCTCAACAGATTCACACATGTGACACGTACCTCAACAGAGTCACACATGTGACACGTACCTCAACAGTCACACATGTGACACGTACCTCAACAGATTCACACCTGTGACACGTACCTCAACAGATTCACACATGACACGTACCTCAACAGATTCACACATGTGACACGTACCTCAACAGATTCACACATGTGACATGTACCTCAAAAGATTCACACGACACGTACCTCAACAGATTCACACATGTGACACATACCCCAACAGATTCACACATGTGACATGTACCTCAACAGATTCACACATGTGACACGTACCTCAACAGATTCACACATGTGACATGTACCTCAACACATTCACACATGTGACACGTACCTCAACACATTCACACATGACAAGTACCTCAACAGATTCACACATAGTACAACGTCGCATATCCGACCCCTTATGGACTGGGGTATAGGCGGATATGTGAAAAAGTCGGATTTGCGAACATCTATAGAAAATGACATTTACACATGCATAAATAGGTTAGTGAACAAAAACAACACTCAAACTGCTTTAAACACAGAAAGGGAAATCCTTTGCTTTAAAAGTATGCAAATGTAAACAAGATTAATTAGGCTGCAAATACACAGTGTTGCTATGCGGTTTACTATAAGCCATCTCCACGCAAAGCTTTAAAAAAATATTGTGATAAAGTAAAGGGTGTGGTTGTAGATGGTAAATACGTCAGGGCTGAGGTTTTGACAGCACTTTCTACCATCACAAAATGGCAGCAGGGAAAGGACTACATGTCACAAAATGGCCACCCACAGCACACTACAATTCCCACAATGCAAGGTGCCCAGGGTGTGGTAGCCACACCTGCCCTGAATTAGACATAATCATCCACCTATAAAAGGGCTGGGACACAGCACGGGGAGAGAGGAGTATAAGGTGGTTGAGAGAGAGAGAGAGAGAGAGAGAGAGAGAGAGAGAGAGAGAGAGAGAGAGAGAGAGAGAGAGAGAGAGAGAGAGAGAGAGAGAGAGAGAGAGAGAGAGAGAGAGAGAGAGAGAGAGAGAGAGAGAGAGAGAGAGAGAGAGAGAGAGAGAGAGAGAGAGAGAGAGAGAGAGAGAGAGAGAGAGAGAGAGAGAGAGAGAGAGAGAAAAAAAAAAAAAAAAAGTGCTGGTAAGAGTTATTGCTTTAAAACTAAAAGGAAGAAAAAGAATTCTGTGCATGACTTGGACTGTTTTGACCACCCTTCTGGAGGATTAACCTGGATTGCATGAGAACCTGAACTGTGTTTGACCCCTGTATGGATTATCACCTAAGGCTTTGGATTGTCCAATAAAAAAACAGGCACCGCCCTGTTAAACCAAACTGACAGTCTTGTGGTTACTGTTGATCTAGAAGAGGAGGGGGAACAGAGTAAAAATATAGTACAGCAGAGTGTATTTGTTACAATATATAAAACAACCAGTTAATGTACAGTAACCTGCAACTGATTGCTTTTTTCTTAACTCTAGAAGTCCCTGCCTCCCTGGTTCTGCTTTCTTAATATCTCTGTCACGGTACTTTGCACTCTTTCTTGATATTGCCAACAGCCGATAAGAAGCTCTGTTTAAATATTGCTTCGGCTATTTTAAACAAAAGGTCGGTAAGCATTGTGTTTATGAAGCTTGCTTTGTTTAATTCAAATGCATTTAAAAGCTACAACAACACGCTGCCAATATCTGCAACCTGTGCGTTCCATCATATAAACACATTGCACAAAAAAAAGAGTAAAACATAAAGCTTTCTCAACTGGTGTATTGAAACGCCACTGCTACTTTTTATTCAGTTGATGAACTGGATGGGTGAGGACTGTATCATGTGAAAGACAGTTATTTAGTGTGATCTGACAAACACTGAGAAATAATAGGATACAGGAGAATGTATGTTTAAATACTGTACTTGCATTGTGCTGGTGTAGGGGCTCCTCCTGCTGATCATAAGGATGGCACACTCTTCAGGCAATCCTGACTGTGAGATACTGGTCTCAGGGATACACTGTATATACAGTGAAATGTATGTTCTAATTAGTATGCATTCCGGCACACAAGTCCTTCATGGTGTCGTCCTCTGAAAATAACATCAGATGTATTTGCTATTACAAACAGAAGGCTATTACCTTCTTGATTCAGGCTGATAAGGTTGATATTTAGCAACCATGCAATTGATGTATTCTTACAACATGACAACACAAACAATATCAGCATTCAGCTAATTAGTCAAAACAGCTTCTGTGGTGTCAAATAGAAGAGATTCTCTCAAAATCAGTCCGCAATAAAACTGCAAATTACAATGAGGACTCTTCTCTAGTTCCCCATAAAAAGCAAACAAGAAACAATCATTAGGTTGTGATTCTTTCAAAAGCAATGCTTCATTCCTGAAATATCTGAATCTGCATCTAAGATCTGTTCTACTAGTACAGTATGTGACAGAGTAACTTCTAAGGTATTCCATATAATGAGTTAGCAATGAATACTCTCAGTTTACAGCCATTACAATGGGGACTCTTCTGTAGTTTCCCCAAGACAAATCAAACTGTACTGGATGCAATCACATTAATAAAAGGAGTGCCTTTATTTCTAGAGCAGCTTTTTAAACTAACATTTATATGGTAAGATATTTGTTGTCAAGTCACAAGCTCACCTTTTAGGAGGCCTTCAATAAGCAATAACCTTGTGTAATATTTGCATGAGTCTCCCTTGTGTAGTTTGTTGTTTTCACCTGCGTCCATCACACACCTGCTTGTGCTGCCTCCGATTAAGGATTGCTACGGATTCATTTTCCCTGCTGAATTGCGCGGCAGCGTGTGCTGTTTTCTGGCTGTTCTGTGGTGTTTCTGTGTTGTTATGTGTTATGTTATTTTATTAGTTAGTTAAATAATTTATTAATAATAAATAATAATAATAAGTTGCATCCTCCTAGGTAAAGCAGTGAGGACTTCTTAAAGCAACAAGACTGGGCTCCTCCTGTTTGAAACAGCTTGAAGACTGTGCTGTAATAGCACAACTGAATAGCTTGGAAGCCATTTTGAAGACACATTTAATGGGCTAAAGCTCTTAATGTTATGTGGTTTTGGAACAAAGGGGGCTAGGAGAAGTCACTGTAAAAGTGTTATGCACAGTCTCCTTTGTGTATGAATTTCAGGGTTTTAAAAATCAGTGCTTTTAAAGGAAATACAGCTTGCCACTTCACTCCTAGTTTATATTAGGTCTTATTTCTATCTTGCTATAAGATGTTTTGGTATCGAACATGTCGGGTTCCATTCAGGCAGATCAGGGCTTTAGTTTAGCTCAGTTTAGATATTCTTAATGTTGTTTATTACTGATTTGCGTGATTTGGGATATCTTTATTTAGTCCCTGTGTTTCTTCATTTCTAGACTTTCACTTTTGCCTATTTTGTTTCAAACATTTTAATTTTCTCCATATCTTCACCGGTCACTATGGTTACATACAGTGTATTTAACCTTTCCAGGGCCTGTGAGGGGCCAGGGAGTCTGGATGGTTATCAAGTTTGCCAAGAGGTCTTCGGTTGAAGTGAAGGTGTCAGGATTTACATTGCTTATACTGGAGTGTTCCTGTTTAGTTCCTGAATAAATGATCTTGATTAAGAACCCTTTTGTAAAAGACAAGCCAGAGTGCCTCTGAGGCTGTATGTTAATGAAGGCAATATGACCTGCACTGGCTTTGCATCTAATAGCCATTTTAACAGGTCTCCAGATATGTGTGGCAGACATATAGAACTCTGGGATAACATATTATTATTGGGATTGTAGCTAACAAAACAATGAAATACATCTTACCTGTTTTGTACTTTCATTAGCTACAAAGGTATGAAATGTCCAGTTTTGAAAGAATAGTAATTTTTTATTTTAAAACATCTGGCACTACATTAGGTTAAAGCAAGTTATTTTCACACCAGCTGTGTCTTCTGGCTCAAAACTCCTTACTGGCTGAAAGTATGTCAGCTGGTTGATTCTTGACAAGAAATAAGCAGTTAAAGGGGTGGGGACAATTTCACCAAGGAAGTGTAAGATAAGCTGAAAGAATGGGTTTAAAAAAGAGATTTATTTAACCTAGTGTACCAGATATCATGTTTTAAAATGTACATTTCATCAGACAGGACCAGTACTGGTATGATTCACGATGTGCTGGAAGAACATGAGACAGGCTCCAGCACAATCCCCAGGTCTCAAGCCAGGTCTCACTTTAAACTCGGTTTCTTCATGTAGCACTGCTGCCCTCTAGTGATGACATAGATTATAGCATTGTATAAACAGGACCAGAATGAACCAGTACAGTGTAAGACACACCAGGCATATTTTCTTATAGTATCTTAATACAATCCAAGTGGAAGAATGTGGTTAACTGAGAAGGAATAATGTTTTACCTTACACTTTGGACATTGGAAAAATAAATAAAACAAATCTTACAAGTTGAATTTACTTTCCACATTCCTTGTCATTTTTGTGTAGATGCAGTTTATTTTTCTGAAGTGCACTTATCCTGCCACCACCACACTGTCAATGCACTCCCTGGACCAGCTGGACTCCACAGCAAGTCTTTGCTGCTGTCAAACTTAAAGTGATTACAGCTAACAAAGCAGTGCCTTGCCTCTTACAGGCTGACTTGATTTTAAAACACATTATCTGGTTAGACACTTGGTTATGATCCTGAGGTGTCGAAAATTCAAATACATTCTACCATGAAATTCTGTATATCACTGGAAAAGTAGGTGTCTGTAGATTTAGAATTTGTAAATATATATTTTTTTAATTCCCACATCCCTCTGAGAAAATACCTAAAAAGTGTCTAATTGTAAGGAAACTAAATGAATGTCTGTAAATGAGTGCGCACAATACCAATTGCTATGTTAGTAAGTTTCCATGTATTGATTACGGTATTCAAAAGTCACACACATATAGCTTAAACATTTATCATGAGACACAACGAATGTGGCGCTTAGTTATAAGCAGAAATTAGATAATGATCAGTTACCTAATGTTCTGGGAGAAAGCTCAGGTACAGAGATGGTCTGTCATCAGGAGAGGATGCAGGTAGCTTTCCTCACTCGTGCTCTCAAGTGCCTGTCTTACATATCTTACCTAACTGTGTATGTGTGAAGCAGCACTCTGCTTAAACTCTGTTTTCCTTAACAATATCTAAGCACGGTCAATTTCATGGTTAAAATGTTGTTCCAGGCACAGAACATACACGAGGAGAGACACCTCTCTCTTTTGAAAACAGCACACCTTGTAGCTGTGCTCAGCACAGTGTTCTCATCTCAAATGTGCTCACGATGTTTAACCTTTGCTGACCCCTACATAATTATCCATGCCTGAGCATTCACAGACACGACACTCTTCATACACAGTTTTTCCTCAGATACTTTACTGTGTATTTTCACAAAGCTCCTTTTAGCAATAAAAAGTTTCTTTGAAGAGACAACCAATTGTTATTGGTTATTTAATTATTCTCTTTGAATATTATCTAACAACATACTTGGTCACAATACATTTCAAATAGCATTAATATTCCATTTTATATAGATGATTGAAATTGTGTCCTGTACCCAGCGTTGCTGACAGGACACATGTGAGTCTGCACTGGATTTGTATGCTTTTAAGCACTTTTTAAGATCCACCACTCTACAGCTATGACCAAAAGTTTTGCATCACCTAGAATTTTAGGACTGAGACATAATTTAATATAGATTTCGAAATGTCACGTTTTTCAATTGTTGTCAGTTTTTCGTGAAGTAGATGGAAAACTACAAAGCGGCGGTATGTAATTCAATATATTAGTGTAACATTATTCAGCAGCTTTCAATGTTAAACTTTGGTTAATTCAGGGGGAGTAAACCAGGGCTTCACTATTTCCTAATTTCACCTGTCTATCATTATTGACTCCCTATTTAAACCCAGTCACAGCTCAGCTCTTTCTCTGGCATTAGTTTTTTTCCTCCTCCTCACTTTTTTTATATGCCGCGTGCCTGTGTCGGTCCCCTCTGGGGGGATAGTGAGTCTCAATGCGGGTGACTGCAAAGTTCTCTATAATGACGGAATTGCACCGTTTAATACGATTTGAATCCATGTTCTTACGATGCTCTCCAGATAGAATCGCCACCACAATTACATTATTATTATTTAGCAGATGCCTTTATCCAAGGCAACTTACAGAGACTAGTGTGTGAGCTATGCATCAGCTGCAGAGTCACAACAATGTCTCACCAGAAAGACGGAGCAGAAGGAGGTTAAGTGGCTTGCTCAGGGTCACACAGTGAGTCAGTGGCTGAGCTGGCATTTGAACTGTGGACCTCCTAGTTACAAGCCCTTTTCTTTAACCACGGACGACATAGCCTCCTAAATATATTTATTGAAGCCACGCATGCCATTCACACTCACTTTACTGATTAAAATCGGTTCATTTGTGGTTTAGAGGTGAATTAAAAAACCTGGCCTGTCTTAAAGTGTTCTGAGATTATGGAGCCAAGTGGCAACCCCAAATGAATCTACAGTACTGTGATAAAAAGGCACAGAGAACAAGCCATGGTGAACACAATAACCTAATCACCCATACTGAAGCCTGTATCACATGGTTGATTAACTGTGCATTAACATCACCAGGTCATGCTGAATGAATGAACTTAGACCAGCACAGAGGTTTGTAGCTACTCTGTTAATCCAACACCTTCTGTGCTCGTATGGGCTGGAGGAGACTGTTGTAGGTTTCTTTCTTGTTTTTTTATGATTATGAATTGACATGTTAAATTACTTATTAAATTACAGAGTGATTATTTATTAAGTTACAGAGTAAGTATCTCCAAATGATGTTTGCTCCGTGTTTTGTTGCTCCAGTATTGAGCTGTCATATTCTATTCAGCTGCCTTTACCTGTCTTTGAGCTTGTCCAGGGAATCCTAAACGCCAGCACCAAACAGACTTCCTCATTCCATTCAAATCACGTGACACATGCCTTTTCAGCTCTGTCAGCCCCTCCTGTATAAATGTATAAAGAGTAGATTCTCCAGAGAAGCTGAAAACCAGGTCAAATCACATTTTGAGAAAAATGATAACACAATTTTGAAGCCACAGAACCCAAACACCCTAAATAAAAATGAAAAAAAGCTTATCTGAATAGATGATGTAACCCCTCTTCAAAATAAAAAAAGCTAAATATTGCAGTGGCACCCCAAATGTTATCAATTAACAACCGAACGGAGGTCACATGCTAAATTTTGCGTCCTACACGCAAAATAAATCCATTGGACGGGAAAATATTTTGTGTTGCATTCACAAGACGCACAGAATGGGAAGAGACGCAGACATGCATATTCATGGCAATCTATTACACTGCAGCAAAATGACCGCAGAATACTTGTTTAAAAAACTTCTGGACTATAACAGCATTAAGGTAGACCTGTAGATGGCAGCAATAAGCCTCATATTTGGCTTACGCAGCAATAATTAACTGAAGAAGATCACCCCTCTGCATCTCAGCCATCTACTTCTGACTGCACGAGCACTACAGTGACCGATAAGCAGATGCAAGCAGTAGTAATGCACAAAAACGCAAAGAAAAAATACATTCATATAATTCTGAATGGGAGATGAAGTACCCGTGGCTTGTTTATCGAGATGGCAAGATGTACTGTAGTGTGTGTGAAAAAGCTTCTGGGCAAAAAAAATAAAATAAAGTATATACACGTGGATGTACAGAGTTAAGAATCTTCACTTAAGACACAGACACAGCGATACTGTTGCTGTTATTGGAATGCAGAAAAATATGAAAACACATGTAGATGAAGGCAACAAACAGTGCTTAGAATCCCATCTCGTTGTCATGCGAACGGCCTACTGTTAGTATGTAACAAAGTGTGTCTGTGTTCAGATGTAGATCTATACACAGACAGAGATTGTTTAAACTATGATATAGCACAGAGTTTAAACGTTCATAAAAATGTACCAAAATGCACATCCCTAGAGTTTAGTAGCCTTTGTGTTAACAACTGTTCGTTTAGTATTTGATGGATGGGCATGTGCGTTTCAGGAACGCATGAACAGAAAAGCTAGGGCGACCTCTGACCAATGTAGAATGACTGGGTGGGATTTTTGTTCATTATAACCTCAGAAAATTGGTTTCTGAAATGGTAAGACTACAAATTCCTACATTCAATGTAATAGCAAAATATTTAGTAAACAAGGGATCCGAGTGAGGTAACTGGACAATAAATAACGCTACTGTCATTCATAGAAAATGGAAGCCGACTTTCCATTGACAACATGTACAAACAACTGTTTACACAAGATGTTTAAAAGTTTAATGTATGAAGTGTAAAGACAGGACAATTATCTATTCAGGGATACCAGAAATGTATCAGAGAGAAACGGGCAATATATGTCCCGCAGCAGCACAAGCAAGCAGGGGTGGTTTGATAATAAGAAGGATCAAGAATCACTAGGGTTAAAGCAGGACCTCCTCAATCTCTTCATTGAAGTTGTCAGCGCTGCTCTTCTTGTGCATCTCCCGCAGGTGGCGCCGTAGAGCCGGTTTCTGGGCGAAGTGCATCTTGCAGTAATTGCAGCAGTGCGGCCGTGTCCCGCTGTGCAGGTTCATGTGATCATGGAGAGACACTTTCTGGGTGAAAGTCTTGGTGCAGACGCTGCACTGATAGGGCTTGAAGCCTGTGTGCATGCGTATGTGACGAGTCAGGTTTCCCTTCTGGGTGAAGGTCTTCCCGCATCGCAAGCAAAGGAACAACTTGTGCTCTCTCATGTGGCTGACATAGTTCTCTAGAAACTGGAAGGTTAGGGAGCAGTTCGGGCAAAGGTAGGGCCCTTGCAGAACCTCTTGTTCAGGTCCATCCTGGTTCCTCCTGACCTCGCTTGAAAAGTCTGTGGACAAGTTGAGGCCTTGGAAGTGAAACTCATTGGCAGCAAACATGAAGTCCTCAGTGTTGACTACCTCAGAGAAACCTGCAGGCCCCTGTAGTCTGCTGCTGGTCTGCAGTGGTTTTGATGAGCCCGGTTGAACATCTGGAAAACCTTCAACCTCAGATGCTGCCTCCTCTTCTGTTTTTACTGGCACGCTCTTCTTTTCTGGGCCAAGCTTGTGTTTTTTACTTTTCTTAGGGCTGGGTTCTGTTTCTCTAATATTCTCCTCTTGGTTGGTTTCTTTGGTGCTCCTCAAAGCACCAGCTGAGAAGTTGGGTTCCATGTATTGCATGGCTGTCTGCTGGCACTTTTCCACCACGTGTCCCATCTGAAGGTAGCTGGCAACTGTGAGGTAGCTGATCAGTTCTTGAACAGGGAATTCCAGGACGCCGGTGTAGCAGGATTGCAGGAGCTGTGTGGCCACCTCTGGGCTTTGATTGATTGATAGAACGGCCTCCTCGGAGTCCTTCAGCAGAAACTGGTCCCTCAGGAAGGATGAACTGGCTGCCAGCACCACTTTGTGACCCTGGAACGAAGCCTGCTCGATGCGTATCGTCACATCGCAGAACTGCCTCTGCTCTCGTAAGCTGTTCATCTTCTGTAGCACACAGTTGCTGTAATTGATAAACTGGAAGTGGAGTTTGGGACTTGCTGTGGCCATGTTGGCTGATGCAGGATAAGCTGGAAAAGTGTAGGTACAGGATAAGTAAAGATTATTTCAGGGTGCTTACTGAAGCAGACATTGGTACAGCTTTGACATATCCCAGTTATCTTAACTGATGTATTCCTGTCTACATTCACTTTGTATATCATTTTCTGCTTCAGTCATCACAGCCTGGTGACATTTTAAAAATGAAATACATCAGTAAGAAATACTGCATAGAACAAATGTGGTATTTCTTACATCCACTGCGGGCAGACAGTTGGACAGGTTAATGGTTACACTCTGGTCTACAAGCTGTACTTAAGCCCCTTAAGCTCGAGTTCTGGCTACCCAGGTCACAATCCCACGCAGTGTGAAACCACGTACCCAGGTCGGACCTGGGTTGACCCGGGTCGGCAGCGACCAACCTCAGGATGTGGGTCGACACGCTTTGACCCGGGTCAAGCAAGACACAATGCATGATGGGCATAGTAACAAACAGCCACGCCTGCGTTAAAGTTTCACTTCCGCAAGGAACATTTCTGTTTATTCTGTTTAGCCATATTTTTGTGGATTGAGACACACCATGAGCCAGATTGCAGCAGGGATGAATAAACGTTTGCTCTAATCAACATTTGGGCTGGCGATTCAATCCAGAGAAGCTTGGATGGAAGAGTCTGTAACAAGCTGCTTCTGGGGCATTGCCACGCACATTGTGTATTTGCTTCTGTGTCACCCAGGTCAACACTGCTTCTTCAAAAAGCAGTGTGAAATTGCGTAGCCAACCCGCATGACACCGAGACACGACCTGGGTAGAGAAAACCAGTGCGAAAGGGGCTTAAGAGAGATGACATGTTGAGAGCTCTGTTGAGGCCACAGGCGTGATTTACATTTTTTTTTAGTTACCAGAAAATGATGTACAATGTTTTGATAACTGTGAGATTTCAGACCCATACCAAGTTGCTCTTTAAGAAGTGTAAACATTTTTTTGGAAAGCCTTGATAAACAATACATTTTGGCCATTTACAAAAAAGCCTGAACATATTTTAAATACAAACACAGAAAAGGGGAAAGGAAAAAAAACAATTATATTTTTAAATATTGTATATTTTTTGATTTGTTGTAGTGTCTGATATCATCAGTAAGTTAACAGATATAAAAAAATTAAAGCTGTTTTTTTATGTTGGAAATATATTTGATATAAAAATAGCCAATACTGTAAATTGAATGTTTTACATCAAATGGTTTTTATGTCTTAATTAGATTTTTTTTCCTATTTTAAATAATTACTAATATACAAAATGTGTTTCTAAAACGATGTATAAAAACTAATATTAACAGAATATTTACTGAAAACTGTAATCGTGATATCAAAAATAGAATAAATAATATAATTAGTAGTGTTAATTATGTGTATTTTAATATCTGTAATTGCACTGGTAAACAAAAATACAGTACAATACAGTACTAAAAGACTGCATTATTTTGGGGGGAATGCAGGATATAGAAAATACTTATATTTACACTGATTTAAATTTTCATTTTGTTTCTTTAAAAATGCGAACTAAAACAAAAACGCTGGGCTTGTCATGAAGCATTTGCAACGGGGCCTCTGGCCTAGCAGCAAACTGCAGCTACAGCCTGCTCTAGACAGAGTGCATTACAACTTTGAACTCGAACACTTTCAAACAGCATCGTTGACCTTAAAAAAGAAAAAAAAAACTTAAAACGGTCTCACACACAAAATTGAAACAGCGAATCTGAAATTTAAAAATAATACAAAAAAAAACGGTCATAACATTTTTTACTGGCACCGTCCCTGTTTGCTTGTCCTAGATGCTTCTAGTTGACTCATTCTAGTACAGGAAGTGGAGGCGCGCTCCCGTAGTAACTTGTCACAAATTCATATTTTACAGTATTTAACTCACGTGGCGGTGCTTTCTTTACACTAAACCGTGTTTTGTGACGGTTGCATCTTACCTTGGTAGTTGCTCCCCAAATAAATTAAGTTGCATGCGGTTAGTTTTTTTTTGTGTGTGTCTGTGTGTGTGCCGCCGAACAGGCGGGGTTTAAGCATTCTAGAAGTACTACAATTGAATAAGCAACCGAGAAAGATTTAAAGGGAAAGGTTGGTGGATATTGTTGCACAGTTTTGTTTTGTGCAACAAATTGCAGAAGTATAGTTTGAACGCAAAGGCTAAAAGTTCAACAGAGTGTAAGTGTATTGCATGATAAAATGATAATTACCATAATATACAACCATTTGAAATAGTAATATATATATATATATATATATATATATATATATATATATATATATATATATATATATATATACAGCTCTGGAAAAAATTAAGAGACCACTGCAAAATTATTTTCTATGGGAGCCAAGTACAAGGTTGTCCTGGAAGAAAACTTGCTTCCTTCTGCTCTGACAATGTTCCCCAACTCTGAGGATTGGTTTTTCCAGCAGGACAATGCTCCATGCCACACAGCCAGGTCAATCAAGGTATGGATGGAGGACAACCAGACCTAGACCCTGTCATGACCAGCCCAATCTCCAGACCTGAACCCCACTGAAAACCTCTGGAATGTGATCAAGAGGAAGATGGATGGTCACAAGCCATCAAACAAAGCCGAGCTGCTTGAATTTTTGCGCCAGGAGTGGCATAAAGTCACCCAACATCAATGTGAAAGACTGGTGGAGAGCATGCCAAGACGCATGAAAGCTGTACTTGAAAATCAGGGTTATTCCACCAAATATTGATTTCTGAACTCTTCCTAAGTTAAAACATTAGTATTGTGTTGTTTAAAAATGAATATGAACTTATTTTCTTTGCATTATTCGAGGTCTGACAACACTGCATCTTTTTTGTTATTTTGACCAGTTGTCATTTTCTGCAAATAAATGCTCTAAATGACAATATTTTTATTTGGAATTTGGGAGAAATGTTGTCAGTAGTTTATAGAATAAAACAAAAAATGTTCATTTTACCCAAACACATACCATAAATAGTAAAACCAGAGAAACTGATAATTTTGCAGTGGTCTCTTAATTTTTTCCAGAGCTGTGTATATATATATACTAGAAGACAAGCATTGAATTGACAACAGAACTGGCAGAAGGCACAGGTGTCATTGCCCATCCATCAACAGTCCAAAGCACCTTTTTCAAGAGTGACCTTCATACTGTTGATCTGATGGACAACGACACCTGTGCCTTCTGCCAGCTCTGTTGTCAATTCAACGCTCGTCTTCTTTCTATTCTTTAACAATATTATCTTCAAGTATCGCTCATCCTTGTTAGGCAGCCTTTTGGGTCTTCCAGTCCTGGGCTTGTCAATTACAGATGATGATGTTTCTCTGTACTTGGTGATTATGTTTCAGATACCAGACCTTGAAAATAGAGTGATGCGAGCTATTTCACTCAATGTTTTTCCTTCTTTATGCAAGTCAAGGTTGTTATAATAGTAGAAAACACTAGTGGAGGCTTTGAGTAAATTGTTGATGCTCATAATGCATCAGAGAAGAGAAATGCAACTTTTGCACAGAAGTGTATATATATATATATATATATATATATATATATATATATATATATATATATATATATATATATATATATATATATATACACCTGGTATAACATGTCACTACAAGAGTTGACATGTCAAGATCATTCATAGTAACATATACTGTACAGTATTTGTAGAACTGTGGCACATTATTGCTCAGCATGGGACGTGTCAATGTCACTGTTCCACAATGTTACTGTAGCAATTGGTCAACTACTGTATGTATTTGATTGAAATACCTAGTACACCAATTGCAATGTGCTACCAAAATATCGTCTCGGTTGAGGGAAATCATTACGCAGTTCAACTGAATTTTGTTTGTGCCGGTGATAGGGGCAGGCATGGCCATGTTACATTAATGCAATGTATCCAACTGTGATGTTACTTGCTAAGGATTTTGTTGAGCACAGGTTACTGATTGTATCAGAATATAAGAATGAAAAGAGGGCACTGACTGCATTTATGCCACTCTTACATTTTCAGTTATTGCTCATAATCTGTGAGTGTATGGGTAATAATGAGCCTATTGAGAGAAATCAAGGAAACATTAAGTAGTTGCAAGGAATGTCCATTAGGTGGCGCCAGAGGACTGTAGAAAAAGCTCTCAGGGGCTATGTGCCACAGTTGAATACTGAAGACAATAACGGGGACTGCATAGTGCTAACCTATCACTGCAGACATGAAGCAGTGAACTGCACAGTGCTAACCTATCACTGCAGACATGAAGCAGTGAATCTGCACAGTGCTAACCTATCACTGCAGACAAGAAGCAGTGAATCTGCACAGTGCTAACCTATCACTGCAGACAAGAAGCAGTGAATCTGCACAGTGCTAACCTATCACTGCAGACATGCAGCAGTGAATCTGCACAGTGCTACCCTATCACTGCAGACATGCAGCAGTGAATCTGCACAGTGCTACCCTATCACTGCAGACATGAAGCAGTGAATCTGCACAGTGCTAACCTATCACTGCAGACATGAAGCAGTGAATCTGCACAGTGCTAACCTATCACTGCAGACAAGAAGCAGTGTTGATTGGGCTGTGATCAGAGGCACAATGGGATACATTGTGGGGGGTTATTTTGTTAATTGCCCAAAACAGTTTTATATAGTTTTTATATAAGTCAATATTTGCAGTCTCTCATGTTACAACGTAAAGATAATGTATAATGAGGTAATATGTAGCACAAGACTGTCTTGTTTAATTCTCCAGTCGTCGGCAGTTAATGCTGTCCAGATTGCAGCCTCACAGCCTGGAGAAAGAAAGAATGTACTCCCCCCCCCCCTTCTTTGTCGTATGAGCCATGCACTTCTGCCCTCCCTCAGAACAGAGCAAACCGCAAGCAGGATACGTTTCTAATTACTAACTCAGGGGGATTGGAGATTCCACCCAAAATACAGCGATATGGCCTGCTGTATTTCCCAGTTGTACAGGCTGTACGTAAAACAATTAAATAAAAAATAAACATGAAATAAGGAATAGTGGCATTGCTGCAGCGTGTTCCTTGTAATGGAACTCCCAAGTCCTCGCGCCACGCCACAGCAATACTATCAACACGATTATACTACAGTACTTCCTTTATTTTATCTGTCTGATAATCCTTGCAGTCCACTGACACTGAGAGCTGGAGCGTCCCTGTGAAGCGTTTCATCAGTGAGCAGGGTTTCGAACAGGTGTCATTCATTAGCGTCATCTGCTATATAAAACAATGGGACACACCAGTATTCTAGCTGAAATTTAGCTCGTTTTATTCAATGGAGCGTCTCTGATTTCTTTACTAAAATTATTGGTTGACAAAGTCTATTTTAATTGTAGCCCTAGATTGAAGTCAAGTCCCTCACTTCTTCTGATATGTTTATATAATATATACATATACTATATTTCAAATACTCAAATTGCTTCCTGGTTCTTCCTGCAATTAGACCATGTGACCTCGCAGCACAGGAAGTGACTAGATATCAGGAAGTAACAGTTAAGTATATATTTGTTTCTTTTTTTTTTACCATTATACTTGGAAAAAAAATTACCGTTATGTGAATAAAGTGATTGTTAAATCCACTCCATACATGTATGTATTTAAGTAAACTATTAAGGACTGAGTTAATAACATGCTCAGTTAATGACAGAATCCAACATGCAGTGGTTACAAATTAAGGTCTAATAATATCATTACACATTAATGTAAACGTTTTGGTGGAGGGGGAGGGGTCTGTGCTGGACACACCAGTCTTAATAATTATCAATAACATTCCAAAATGTTTCAAAAGCTCAGAGGAAGGTCAAAAGGGTGCTCCTCAGTGCTACTGAAAAACAACCGGCCTCTGGAACACTCAGTGTACCCAGCACAGGTTCAGCCAGCTGTAAAAACTATAGGGCAAAAGAGTACCGTTTGAACTCTGGGATCGTATAATATTAACCCACTACGTTACACACTTCCAGCAAAACAAACACACAAAGAGGTTACGTAATTGCAATAAACGAATTGTGTGATATTGAAATTAAAAGCTGTAGGATCGTTTTTGATTTATGTATACCTACCCAAAGTGAAAGCTAAGTATTCGACCTGACTAGATTATGTTATTATTTATTAATGTAAATGTTTTTGTACAGCGGACTATATAGTATAACTTGTTTTTTTTGTTTGTTTGTTTTTTTAATAAATGGCATAAAAATGTACATTGTATCACACAACACACTTGATACTAGTAGTAACCAGTCAGATAAATATTATGACAGTTAATGCGTTTGCCATTCATAATTTACAACTGGACACGTTGCGTAATGAATTCCGCAGGCACAATGTATTTGGAATTCAATGGACCTAACAGCTGGATAGTGCTTAGCTGTTTTTGCATTTCTGTTACCCTCTTTAATATATATATATATATATATATATATATATATATATATATATATATATATATATATATATATATATATATATATATATATATTAGCTATTTGATATTAGCTTTTTTAGAGAATGAATCAGCTGGCGGTAAATTCCTCCCCAATCCTCACTCTCGTCTCGGGAGCTCGCTTGCGCACCCACTCTCTCTTTTCTGTAAGCTTCCCTTTTGTCTGGCTGAGCCAAAGGGAGAGACCAAACCGACAAAAAAAAATGTGCAATACGAGGCCGAGTGACTGAGCTGTATAACTGGGAGGGAGAGACGAGATCCAAGCCACCTCCCCCTATACGGACAGGAGCGGCAGAAAATCCAGACGTTGCGGGGGAAGCTCGAATACACAGGGTGCTGATGCTGCGATAGCGTTGAGATTGTACAGCCTCCTTCTACCGTTCAATACGTTTCCTTTGGCTATACCAATACGCAACGAAAGGACCACCATAGTAAACATTTGGCACGGTGGTTATTTTATAGAAGATTTAAATTTTGGATGCTGCTGGTCACATCCTTCTATCTTTTTTCTTGTATTCCTAGACTGGGTCCAGAGTCCTTAGCATCTCTCTGTGGCTAGGGAGTGGCTGCAGTTCACAGCACGAACCTGGCTCCCACGTCTACAGACTCTCCCCTCTAGTACCACAACAGGGGCTGTGACCTCGACCCCATCTGGGGTTTGGCTGCCGCAGTCTGGAAGCTAGGAGGTATGGGTCGTTTTTTAATTGCTTTGTTGAGTTGTAGCAGTTTTTAAATGGGTTGCAATGTTTTTTTCCTGCTGAGTGAATCGGGATGCGCACTATGCTGTAAACAATGGAGGCTTTGGCAATGAGTGAAAGGCAATCGAGAAGCATCCTATGTTTGGTATTTAAATAATATTTACTGTGTTAATAAATAAATAAAGTTTCGCGAATTTGGGTATGGGATCTTTAGGCTGGCATGTTACTGAACGCCAGTCAGTAAAGGGTTTTTTTTTTTTTCTGTTACCGTTATATATAGGGTTGGGGCATGGTAGCTCTGTGAAATTGAGGGATACAATGAGCATTCTATATATCTTTGCTGTAAGCACCTCATTACACGCTCACCAAAACCAGCCGTTAGTATATGATGACGCGTCTGTCGTAAAATTCAAGATAACCATTGCCCAAAACGCCAAAAGCAGTCATTTGTTTTTGTCTGCTGAGTTTAGACTTCTCTTAATTTAATGCGTGTTTCCATCTTCGTTATATTTAGAATGAATTCAAACGTAGCCTATTTAAAAATGTTGTTAACGCCTTAGTGTCTCTATTGATTGGAAGGGTGGTTTGACGTTAATATAGCGCCATGTGTAAGATGTCTGGTCACTGGCGATGTTACTGTAACTGACAGTTAATGTTTCGCCATACAATTATTGAAAATGTGGGTACCTGAAATGCAGACAGTGTTGTGGCTGCTTCTTTCGAAGTGCAGCAAATGTGAATTGCCCTTGGAAATGATTGACACGTACAGTAATTGGGTCTAACAACCATATATCTCCACAATACGTTTCTTTTTATTATTATTATTATTATTATTATTATTATTATTATTATTATTATTATTAATAATAATAATAATAATAATAATAATAATAATAATATATAGTCTAGTTGTTTTTTTTGTTGTTTTTTTTGGAAAGCCATTTATTTGCTTTTGTGGCTTATTAATTTGGGTTTCTTTTGCAGCCCAGTTAACTCTTATAAAAATCGTTTTCATACCAATATTGTATTATTCTATCCGTAACTTTGACACTGTATCATTCTTGTAAAGCAGGAAGAAAGGAGACCAAAGTATCAGTATTGCTAGCGTTATTTATGACCTGGAAGCAGAAACATTGACGATAGTTGGGTTAACCCCACCTTTAATTTAATCTGTGGTGCCTTAATATATTCTGCTTTTAATTTAGACATGGAAGACCTTGCCACAAACTGTAGACAGCCCTGTTAAAGTATTATCTTCGCTTAACTGTTGCTTCTTGCTGGCATGGTCACTGGGCAAGCGGTCTACAGTGTAAATAAGCACATACAATTTAACAGAAAAAAACACGTCAGAGGTGTCTGATGTAGTAAAGCACAGTGAGTGGAGTATTGAGTTCAGGGAGTCACAAGAGAAAGCCCAAGCCCCCAACAGGGTTTCAAACTCACAGCAGCCCTGCTGCACCCAGTCCTGGGTCTCAGAACCCCCCTTGTTTAGGAATATTATGAAATGACCAGGTGCCAGAACCCTGGGGAACATGCTCTGAACTGAGGCATGAATAGTATGCAGGTTTCAATATGAGTTGTTCATGCAAACAATGATCATTTCAGTAAATAATTGAAGGTAGTTTTGAGTCTCAGGACTGGGTAGAAGACTAGTTTCAAGCCATGTCCCAGTTGACATTACCACTCAATTCAGCACAACAGTCAGTCTCTGCTTGAGAGAGACCCAGGACTGAATGGCAATATCCAGACAAAAACAAGACCTTTTGTGGGCCAAGGTTGTCTTGAAAACGGACATTTCTAGTTATGCATTTTTATGTCAGTTAACTTCGAGCTGAGATTTGAAGTTATTCTCCATTAATAACACAGATTGTTTATTTCATGTAGAAGTGTGATTTACAAAAATGATAGGACCTGTGTTACAGGAAAGAGCTGAAGACAAGCATGAAAACAAGGACAATTTGTATACTGTCATTGCCATGAATATTTAGAATTTTCCAGATACTTTATTTTTCAAGTCAGCCGTGGGCCCAGAAATGGTTACCTAGCTAAGTTTGAGTGTGGTGTGTGAACCTTGTCTTGTGCCCATGTGGTTGAGTTGAGACAGAAGCAGACAGGTGTGTTCGGGGGGGGGGGGCTTGCAGCTGCTCTGGTCTCGACCCCCCTGCAGGGCTCTGTGTGTTTAGTAGGGCAGCAGGGGGTGGGTTGGCCTGTGATAGGAAGAGACAGAAATGGCAGATTTGATGCTCATGCGTTGGCCGTTGTCTCACAGTACCTTTGTGTAGAGCTGCACTGTTTTTAAATTCAAATACTCAAATCATAACAGAGGGTGGTACGGTGGCGTAGTGGTTAGCGCTGCTGCCTCACAGCGCCAGGGTCCTAGGTTCGAATCCGGCCTAGGGTACTGTCTGTGTGGAGTTTGTATGTTCTCCCCGTGTTCGCGTGGGTTTTCTCCGGGTACTCTGGTTTCCTCCCACAGTCCAAAGACATGCTGTCCAGGTTGATTGGTCACTGTAAATTGCCCTCTGTGTGTGTGGATGGTGCCCTGCAATGGACTGGCATCCCGTCCAGGGTGTAGTCTCGCCTTGCGCCCTGTGTATGCCAGGTTAGGCTCCGGCTCACCGCAACCCTGTAAAGGAGTAAGCTGTTAATGATAATGGATGGATGGATGAAATCATAACAGAGCTCTATGATGCACCTAGAAAGTTGGAGGTGCGACCATCACTTTAAATAAAATGTCCTATTACTTTTGATATGTCAAGATCATTGCAATCTTATTATAATCTGTCTGAATTATTATTATTTATTTCTTAGCAGACACCCTTACCCAGGACAACTTACAATTGTTACAAGATATCACATTATTTTTACATACAATTACCCATTTATACAGCTGGGTTTTTACTGGAGCAATGTAGGTAAAGTACCTTGCTCAAGGGTACAGCAGCAGTGTCCCCCACCTAGGATTGAACCCACGACCCTACGGTCAAGAGTCCAGAGCCTTAACCACTACTCCACACTGCTGCCTTGAATACCATCATACACGAGTGCTGAGCTCTGTAAGTGTCAGCATGTTGGGTTCTTTCCTTCACACTAATTTCAGTTTCAGTGTTCTTGTTTTCCTGAATATGTGTTTACAGCGACGCACTCGGACACAAAGGAAGCCTGTGCTGAATATTACAAAGCTGCTGTAGTTTAAAAACAGCTACTGAAACACTGAAACATTGCTCATCGAGGATGGAGATGAAATCAGAGTGCAACAAACGTGTTCCTTTATACTGTATATGTGTTTCTGCTTTCTGAAGTAAATAAATAAAGCAAGCTAGAGCACTTTTATTGGGTTTAAGTTCATTAACGTCCCTTTTGAGTTTGCTTTATCCCACAATGAAGACCCTTAGCAAAATGGTGGAGGCGGTACATGTGTCTGTCCATACATGTGTCCATCTGTCACACTAACATTTTCCATATATCTGGAATACTGCTCCTTAAATTGCAAATCAAAACACGTCAGAAGTGTTTGGTGTAGTGAAGCACAGTGAGTGGAGTATTGAGTTTAGAGAGTCACAAGAGAAAGCCCAAGCCCCCAACAGGGTTTCAAACTCACAGCAGCCCTGCTGCACCCAATCCTGAGTCTCAGAACCCCCCTTGTTTAGGAATATTATGAAATGATCGGGTGCCAGACCCCTGGGGAACGTGCTCTGAACTGAGTCATGAATAGTATGCAGGTTTACTAATATGATTGTCCATTTAAACAATGTATTTAACATCAAACTCCTGGCTCCTGATCATTTCAGTAATAATTGAAGGTAGTTTTGAACCTCAGGACTGGGTGCAGAACTGGTTTACAGCATTACCATGCAATTCAGCACAACGGGCACTCTGCTTGAGAGAGGCCCATTCATTATTGGGAGTAGCAGATTGTGATGGATATATGGAGTTGTCTCTCTGTCTGTTCGTCTGTCTGCTGTATGTCAAACTTTTTTTATATGTATCTTGATATACCCCTTTTAAGCTACTTTCTTACAAAACTACATAACCAGAGATAACATGAGCTTGTGCAATTGCAGTTGTCACTTCTGTATACCTGGAGCATAGCTTTACAGCAGCCCGGATTACTCAACTATCTGACCACTGTAGGAAATGTTTGTAGTTTCACAGTGAAGGGAAGAGCAGGCTTATCATGCAGCACATGGGAATGATTAAATAGTGAAACACAGACATGTGCACGCAGAGAAACACATGCCAAGCATATGCCTGTAGGGTCTAGATAAGGACAGTATGTGGATTGGTATGTAGGTCTATGTGGACAGACTGTACAAGGCTGTCAGTGAGATATGAATTACATTTTGCACTACTGAATTTGTCAGGTTTACCAGTGTACATAATATTGTCACGCTTTCATGCTCAATAATTAGGTACTAGTTTCACAATAAAACAAGTTTAATACCCAATTACTCAAATAGTATCCAAGTACATTAAGTTTCATAAAAACTGGCTTCTGTTTTTATGCTCCATGCCAATATTGTATAATGTAACAGACACCTTGTAATTGTGGGTCTTTTGCCAACCTGGCCACTTTATTAGGCACTGTATCGAATATCAGGTTGGTCCTCCGTTTGCCCCGATCACAGCATTGACACTAAGTGGCATAGACTCCATGAGGTGCTGGAAGGTGTCTCAAGGGACCCATTGAGTCATTTTCTGACAAGCCTCTTGAACCGTCTTCTCTCCTAACTGTTTGACACAGCTGTCTCTCTTGGTTACCACTTTCCCTTTGCCATTGCTGATCCACTCTGTACCGTAGCACATGCTCCACATGCACCCACTGCCATGCCTCTTCAGTTAGATCATTACCCATTACTGGCAGACTGCAATCGTGCTGCTCCCATAGATTTATAGTGCTGCAGGGATCACATCACGTGATCAACCTCAGTTGTATCTCTAATGTAGGGCTATGCCTAATCCAATCAAGTAGACAGGTCCTAATTAAGTGACCTGACACTGTATGTACCCATAACATGAAAAGGTTACATTAACTACAAAATGTTAAGCAAGGAGCTGTCTTTATTAGAATTTAAAAAGTGCTGTCCTCGTAGAGTGCAACATTCGGAGTCAAAATAAATATATATACGCAAAAATAACAGAGAATTGTATCAAACAGAATATCAGTAATCTATGTGTGATCATAATCTAGAATTCTGCAAGCTTTGGTTCCCCCAAAATTGAAATTTCAACTGTAGTTTTTACAATTTGCTTCTGAAAAGATGCCTTAAGTCTGACTGTGAGGAAAAATTTTATTGTGCTTGGAAACCCAACTTTAGCCTATGTAACACTAATATTCCTTCTCATATCACTTTCCACACAATCAGTGGTTAAAAAAATGTATAAACTCCATGCCCAGACAGGCTTAAGATTGTATAGCTTACTATTAAGGAGGCGGTGTGGTCCAGTGGTTAAAGAAAAGGGCTTGGAACCCAAAGGTCCCCAGTTCAAATCTCACCTCAGCCACTGACTCATTGTGTGACCCTGAGCAAGTCACTTAACCTCCTTGTGCTTCTATCTTTCAGGTGAGACGTAGTTGTAAGTGACTCTGCAGCTGATGCATAGTTCACACACCCTAGTAAGTCACCTTGGATAAAGGCATCTGCTAAATAAACTAATAATGATGGTCATGAGGCAGGGTTGACAAGATTAATTATAGCTTATACTGTAGGTGCAGTGATTTTAAATCGTCACAATTTTATATCTTGAGTTATTCCACATACTATAAATCTCTCGTTTTAATATACGTTACCATCACACGAACACCTCATTTGCGTACCTGATATCTAGGTCCTAAATACCACTTGTCCAGTTTTCATTAAACTATTCCTTGCCATTACTTGTTCTATATTATTTTGTACATGCTGTTGATATGCGTCACAGTCACTTTTTTGTGATAGTGATAGCTCTAATTTTTAATTTACCGCCGTGGCGGGGGATGGATAGTGTTACCTGTTGTGCTGTGAACTGATAAGAAGTCACCTAACTGTACTGAAGAGACTGGTTAACTGGGTTTTACTGTATTTATAGGTAAGGATGGGAGGAAGCTCTCGGCAGTCTGAGGCCTGACACGCTGACTGAAGCCTCCTGCAGCAGGGGTTTTTCCTGAGTTCACATACCCAAGAGAGACAGAGAGATGAGCATGTTGAAGCCGAGTGGACTGAAGATCCCCGGTCGGGGGGCTAAGCATGCCAGCCCAGTAAGCCGGTCCTCCGCAGGGTCTGCTTCCAGTACCTCGGCCCAGAAGGAAGGTAAGATGAGAGCTTTCCTGATCTTCTTGAAATCCAATCTGGGGGTGTGAAAAAGTGCCTCCATTTACTTGACAACTGCAGTGTCCCATAATTAGGATAGCTCCTTTTCAACATCGCAAATGGTATAGAGTGCGTGTTTGACTGGGGTTCTTCATTGGAACACCATGAAACCTGTGAATCATACAACAGGTTTCGCCACTTTCAGTTTTTGAGTTGTTTCTGACCAGCTGAGCTGACGACATGCCATGATTGAGTGAGACATCCACACTTACAGTAGGAAAGAGTCAGTATTACTGACACCAGTTTTGTTTGCTGTGATTTTCCTCAGTGTTACTGACACCCATTTCGTTTGCTGTGATTTTCCTCAGCTTGGATATCACTGCCTGGCCGCATTTGGTCAGCTGCTGGTCAGAAGCAAAGAATAAACTGAAAATTGTCATATTGAGCCCCTGCAACCCCTTGCACAGTTAACAGGTTTCATTTCGATAAAGACCCAGAGTAAGTTTGTTGCTCTAAAAAGTGAGTGATGTATTACTGTATTTTGTGAGCCCCTGAAAAATAAACATTGAAAAGGAGAAAGCTACTGATAATCAATTTAAAGATGACACAAGACACTCAGCTTTTGAGTTTTCTAGAACTACATTGTTGATAGAGTTAAGAAGAATCTGTGATAATTCTTTGTAAACGATTGAGATATTTGTTGTCTAATTATCGTGAGATTTCCATAATGTGGCACCCATATTAAAGTGTCAGCTTGAGATGAGGATGTGCTGTTTTAGTGTTATCCATCGCATTTAGCAGATCACAATAAATTCCCATCCCAGACTTTAAACACTAAATGAACTGCACTGCAGGGCCCCGCCAGGTTCATTTTGTAAGCCAGGAGGCCAGTGACTCATGTGGCTGACATTCTCTTGGCAGCTCCTTCAGTTTGTTAGTAGTACAGTCACAGCATGTTTTGTTGCTGACCATGCTGTAATTTAGCACAGCAAGTAGGACAAGAGATAGCGAGGACACTCTTACTCTCAGTGAGGAGGTTCAGAACAGAAGAAAGCACCTTTAATGCAGAGCTTTTTAAATGCCTGGTTCCTGAGTCGCTTCCCTGGAAAAGAAACAGCCATGTGGTGTGCAGGGTGTCACGCAGTCAGGGAATGCAAGTTCTTGTCCTGGCTGTATGAAGTCCCCGGTCTTCGCTGGGGATTGCACAGTGTCGCATTGACACTGGCTCTCTCTCGGGTTAGGGAGGCTAAACTGGCAGGGACTACTTCTCCTTGTCACACCAGGCACCTGTGAGCTCAAGTGGAGACCTTTATCCTCCAGGGGAGATTTGGTGTATTGCTCCTGGCTGTAAAGAGGCCATTGGCTTGATTGTAGGATCAGAGGATGCCCACTGACTTTCACTTCTTCTGAGCTGTTGTGGGGAAATTAAGGTAAAGTAGACAACCGGTGGACTGCTTTAGAGATTAGGTGAATTGTCTACTGATTGACAAGTAATCCAGTCACTTCGCTGTTCTGCAAACCCCAAAGTCTCGCTGTCAGCAGACTGGTAAAATCCACCGAGTAGTTTTCATTACTGTGCCTTTGCCTGTCCCATAGGGGAGGGCAAAGTCATTACAGTAAGCATCCCAAAGAGGAGCCCATTCTGTTAGACCGACATCAGGTCCCAACCACGGATCACTATCATTTTACCTAAATTGTTCCGGAACTGAATTTGTTTTGTGACAGGGATGCTTCACTTTTGTTTATACACACACACAAAAAAAAAAATTCAAATATTCTCAGAAAAGAACACAGCATAGTAATTAAAATAATCTGGAATCTGGTAATCCAGATTGACCCAACTGGTTTGGAATTGCAAGAGTCAACTATAATTTCAATTGCTTTGAAAATAAACCTATAAATGAGCGTGTTAAAGATAATGGGTTAGAATACATAGGAGACAGGAGGTGTTTTCCTAAAAGCTTTAACGGAATGCTTGATTATACATTGAAAAGTGTAGAGATCATGATGAGGTTGTATAACGCACTGGTGAGACCACACCTAGAACACTGGGTTCAGTTCTGCTAACCACATTACTGAAAGGACAGTGTGGCCTTGGAGAGAGTCCAGTGAAGAGCAACCAGACTAATCCCAGTGCTTAAAGGAACGAGCTATGAAGATTGAAGGGAATGAATTTATTTAGCCTAGAATATAGAAGAGTTAGGGGGTGGGTGGCTTGATTGTGAAGTGCTTTTAAGATTTTCAAGACTTCAAAGTTAGCCTTAACCAATACTTTAAGTGCAGCACAGAAACCAGGACCAGGGGACTGTGACAGGTTGGCTGAGGGTGTGGTGTAAAAGATCGCTAGACCAGTCCAGGTTTGTTGGTAAACTCCGGGTTTTAATCCACAACACGGGAAAAATCCAACAATAATAACGCCGGGATACACAGCAATGTGTAACCCGGTCAAACAACAATAATAATAATAATAATAATAATAATAATAATAATAATAATAATAATAATAATAACAGCGCTGGGATACACAACAATGTGTAACCCGACAAACAAAGGGAAAGAAAGGAGTTGCAGTCCCAAATGAAAATGAAACCAAAACGCAAGGACAATCAAACAAAAACACAGTCCGTCCTTCCTCACTCCCCCCGAGATGAAGTACTGCACACAGTCCGGCACTTCCGGGTCCGCGCTCCTCCAAAGTATTCCCGGAGCGTCCCGTCAGTGCTCTATGGACAGACAAAGGGTGAAGGGGTTAGCAGGTATATTCAAACACAATAAGAACTCTCCTGATTCCGTTTATTTATTCCCCTGCTCGTATACACTGCAGTAAAAATGCGCTCTCGCTCGCCTCTCTCTCTCTCTCTCTCACACACACTGTACCTTGCCAAAAGGAACAGAACCCTGGGCCACGCCCCCTTTTGTACGCCCCGTCTCGTCCCCATTGGTCAGCGAGGGCAACCGCCGTCAGCCAATGCGCGATTGCCACCGCGCTTCCCGACCGGGTCTGTGACGTTGCGCACCGCGGCTCTGCCTGCTCCTCCTCCCCAGCGTCCTCACCGGTCGGAAGGGAGATCTAAAACAAGAGTTCACTCTCTCTTTGTCACATATCCCACCGCTCAGAGTGGAGCCGAAGGAACACTCGGCCAAATCTACCATTCCCATTACTCCCCCCTCCCGGGAAAAATAATCCGCATTTTGGTGATCTTTCCCTGCACGATGTACCATATGATACATATAAGGCTGCAATGCCAAATACCACCGAGTTATTCGGGCATTGCTATCCTTCATAGTGCTTAACCATCTGAGTGGGGCGTGGTCCGTGACCAGATCAAATGAATGTCCCAGCAAGTAATATCTGAGGGAGTGGGTGGCCCATTTAATGGCTAGGCACTCTTTCTCTACCACCGAGTAATTGCGCTCCCGAGGAAGCATTTTCTTACTAATGTAAAGAATCGGGTGCTCCACCCCGTTAACTCGCTGAGACAAGACCGCCCCCAAACCAACCTCTGACGCGTCGGTATGGAGGAAGAATCTCTTGCTAAAATCTGGTGATATTAGCGCAGGAGCCTGGCACAGTTTTTGTTTAATGGTCTCAAACGCTCCCTGACACTCTGCTGACCACTTAACTAAATTTGGTGCACACTTTTTAGTGAGGTCTACCAGGGGATTGACCACGGTGGCATACTCGGGGATAAAGCGGCGGTAATAACCAGCCAATCCCAATAGTGACCTCACCTGGGACTTGGTTTTGGGGACCGCCGCGTCCACCAAAGCCTGGACTTTGGTGGCCACGGGTTTCACCCGTCCATTTCCCATGATAAATCCTAGGTACTGGGTCTCTAATTTAGCAAACGCACATTTCCTTAGGTTGGCTGTCAGCCGGGCCGCCCTTAGAGACTGAAGGACGGCTGTAAGTCGAATTACATGCTCTCTCCAGGTGGAGCTATATATAACCACATCGTCAATATACGCTGCTGCATACTCACGATGGGGATGTAACACCTCGTCCATCAGTCTCTGAAAGGCGGCGGGCGCACCATGTAGCCCAAACGGCATGGTTTTAAAATGGAACAGCCCATCCGGAGTTGAAAATGCCGTTTTTTCACAGGAATTGCGGGTCAAAGGGATCTGCCAATATCCCTTCGTCAGGTCCAGAGTTGAGATAAACCTGGCCGTTCCCAGTCGGTCGAGGAGTTCGTCGATCCGAGGCATGGGGTAGGCATCGAACTTGGCGATAGCATTGACCTTTCGAAAGTCCACACAGAAGCGATTAGTGCCGTCCTTCTTAGCCACTATAACAATGGGACTGCACCACTCGCTTCTGGAAGGCTCAATGACCCCAAGTTCAAGCATCGCCCTCACCTCGTTCTGGACGCCACTCCGCCGGCTTTCTGGGATCCGGTAGGGCCTCTCCCGAACAGTGACCCCTGGCGGAGTAATAACAGCATATTCAGTAAGGTTAGTTCTGCCGGGCACGTCAGAAAACACATCCCCAAATTTCCCAATCAACTTACGCAATTCCACCTGCTGATCCGGAAGTAACTGTTCCCCCATTGAAATCTGGCTGGGGCTAGGGGCCTCTATGCAGGGTCCTAAGTCATCCTCCATCTCGCCTGGGGCTATGAATAAGACCTCCCTTGCCTTCCAGGGCTTTAATAAGTTGACATGGTAAATTTCCGTTTTATTTCGGCGATCAGGCTGTCTAATTTCGTAATTCACTAATCCTACTGCCCGTATCACTTCATATGGCCCCTGCCATTTAGCACACAGCTTTGACTCCAACGACGGAAGAAGCAGCATTACCTTATCTCCTGGCCGAAAAGTTCGAATTCGTGCATTAGTATTGTAATGCTGCTGTTGCCGATGTTGAGCCGATCTAAGGTTGTCTTGAGCCAACCGACCGATTAAATCAAGGCGATCCCGCAGTAGGAGCACATGCTGCACTACATTTTTAGAGGAGCTTTTATGTTCTTCCCACCCTTCTCTCAACAGATCGAGGATGCCCCGTGGCTGCCGGCCATATAACAGCTCAAAGGGGGAAAATCCCGTTGAGCTCTGAGGCACCTCTCTCACTGCGAAGAGTAGGTAAGGAAGAAGAGTAGCCCAATGTTTTTGCTCCTGACTCACAAACCGTCTCAACATGTGCTTCAATGTTTGGTTAAAACGTTCCACCAGACCATCCGTTTGGGGATGATAAACGGACGTCCTGATGGGACGTATTTTTAGAATTTTATACACCTGCTGTAGCGTTTTGGACAAAAAGTTTGTTCCGTGATCAGTTAATATTTCTTTTGGGATCCCTACTCTAGCCATAATCTGACTTAATTCTTTCGCAATTGCAGTGGCACTAGTGGACCGCAAAGGAACTGCTTCCGGGTACCGCGTCGCATAATCCACCATCACTAATATGTGCGTGTACCCGGAATCAGAAGGCAGCACTGGCCCAACTATGTCCATTGCAACGCGTTCGAAGGGAGTGGAGACAATAGGCAGTGGGACCAAAGGGGCGGGGCGCACTCGACCCGGTGCTACTCTCTGGCATTCCGGGCAGGTAGCTACATATTTCGCCACTTCGGTGTAGAGTCCGGCCCAATAAAATCGAGCCAGTATCCGGTCCCTCGTCTTGTCAACACCAAGGTGTCCTGCAAAGGGGACGTCATGCGCCAGCCTCATGACCTCTGGTCGACAAGACGGGGGAACCATCAACTGTTTGACAGGCTGTCCTGTGCCCGGGGCTGGGTTTACCCTATACAGTAAGTGCCCCTCCACCACAAAATGGGGATATACCAGCGTCCCGATGCCGTCAACATCCTTACCCTCAATAGACCGAACCTGTTCCCAAGCGTGCACCAGTGTGGGATCGTTGTTCTGCTCCCACACTAGGTCCGCGCTTGAGGCCCACACGTCCGGGATATTGACAGGGGCTGGAGCAGTCTCTACCCTCAAGGGTCCAGTAACCTCGCCCGTCCGGTCACACTGGGTGCCCACCCCCTTCGATTGGCGTTTGGGACCATCACAACCTTCCCCCGCCAGGCCCCAACCGTGTCGGATCGATGCGCCCTCCCACTTTTCCCTCCGTCTCTCCTTGTGCGTTTTCCTAGGACGAAAAAGTGGAGAAAACAGTTCTGCATGGAAAGGGAACATGGTGCCAATTACTTCCTTTTCCCGGGGGTCTGCCGTGCCTACACGTGTGGTCGAGGCTGCCGATATTTTTACTAAATCCTTGTATCGCGGCCAGTCTCGGCCCAGAATGATTGGGTGTGGCAACTTTTCGGCCACCCCCACTACTAGGTGGCGCTTTATCGGTCCTACCGACAGATATACTTTTAGGGTGGGGTATGTCGCCGTATCTCCATGGATACAGGAGATCGCCACCTGACCTCGTGGCTGCCACGACATACCGCCAAGGAGAGCTGTCCGAATCAAAGTCTGCTCACACCCGGTGTCCACTAACGCGTGGGTTTTCACCTTCCCCAGCACAACATCAACAACACACGGGCCCTCCCGACCATTTCCCCATTCCTTACCTGTCTCTGATGCCAGATGACACGCAGCCACGTCGCACTCCATGGCGGCCGGGCAGTATCTGGCGATGTGTCCCGGCTGCTGGCACCTAAAACAGACTGGTGGGGCAGAGGGCAAGGGCGGTACATACTTGTCCCGCTGCTGGTATGACAGCGGGGCGGGGGAAACCATTCTACCCCAGCTGGGAGCCAACCTCTGCCTCCATGGTAAGGAGCTTGGATGGCCCAACGGGGCCGGTGGTCTGGCAGGTCTTGGTCCGGGGGGGTTTGGTGGTGGTCCCTTAGTAACGGAGGAGGAGGGGTAGTTCAGCAAGGTGGTCTGGGCGGACATGAGGGAGTCCTCGAAGTTCTCGGCCAGTGCTACGGCCTGGTCCAGGGTGGTGGGGTTGTGCCGGCGTATCCAGGCCTGCGTTTCGCCTCCGACCACATGGCAAAACTGTTCCATGACAATGGCTTCCCCCATCTGAACCCCAGTTTTCTGGCTGGGGTTTAGCCATTGCGCCATGTGGTCGCATAGCCGTTGGGCCACCACCCTGGGTCGTGTGTTTGGTGGCCGCCGGAACTCCCTGAATCTGACCCGGTGGGTCTCCCCCATGATGTTCAGACGGCGGAGGATAGCCTGCTTCACCAAGTCGTACTGGGCCGCGTCTTCATCAGTCATAGCCCGATATGCGGCTTGCGCCTCCCCAATCAAGCAAGGGCCCAGTTGGCTCGCCCAGTACTCCCGGGGCCAGGCTGCGGTGGTGGCCAGCCGCTCGAATGCCACAAGGTAGGCTTCGGGGTCATCCTCCACCGTCATTTTCTGGGCCCGGGCCTTCGGGGCAACCATCACGGGGCCCGTTGTTGCTGCTGACGTCATCCCCATCCCGACCCTCTCGATAAGGGCCGTGTATCGCTCCTCCCTCCTCCGTTCCTCAACCTCCCTTCGGCTGTCCAAAGCCTCCAACACCGCCGCAAAACTGGCTGGATCCATCCCGCTTCTGACGCCACGTGTGACAGGTTGGCTGAGGGTGTGGTGTAAAAGATCGCTAGACCAGTCCAGGTTTGTTGGTAAACTCCGGGTTTTAATCCACAACACGGGAAAAATCCAACAATAATAACGCCGGGATACACAGCAATGTGTAACCCGGTCAAACAACAATAATAATAATAATAATAATAATAATAATAATAATAATAATAATAACAGCGCCGGGATATACAACAATGTGTAACCCGACAAACAAAGGGAAAGAAAGGGGTTGCAGTCCCAAATGAAAATGAAACCAAAACGCAAGGACAATCAAACAAAAACACAGTCCGTCCTTCCTCACTCCCCCCGAGATGAAGTACTGCACACAGTCCGGCACTTCCGGGTCCGCGCTCCTCCAAAGTATTCCCGGAGCGTCCCGTCAGTGCTCTATGGACAGACAAAGGGTGAAGGGGTTAGCAGGTATATTCAAACACAATAAGAACTCTCCTGATTCTGTTTATTTATTCCCCTGCTCGTATACACTGCAGTAAAAATGCGCTCTCACTCGCCTCTCTCTCTCTCTCTCTCACACACACTGTACCTTGCCAGAAGGAACAGAACCCTGGGCCACGCCCCCTTTTGTACGCCCCGTCTCGTCCCCATTGGTCAGCGAGGGCAACCGCCGTCAGCCAATGCGCGATTGCCACCGCGCTTCCCGACCGGGTCTGTGACGTTGCGCACCGCGGCTCTGTCTGCTCCTCCTCCCCAGCGTCCTCACCGGTCGGAAGGGAGATCTAAAACAAGAGTTCACTCTCTCTTTGTCACAGGGACACAGTTGGAAGTTGAAGGTCAGAGAGTGGTGAGGGAATGGAATGGGTTACTGTGGTAAGGATGGTGAGTGGTGAGTGACAGACTGAATGTCCAAACAGTAACTGCGGTTCAAAAATCTTTTATTAATTATACTTGTCAGTCCCTGTGGTGCTTGCATCTCAAATTCCTCCCCTGAACATCCTCTCAACCCTGGAAATTGAGGTCATTTGTATTTTGAGGAGGAGACAGCAGAGCTGCGTGCTGCTGTGTGATGGGATTGCATTGTGCTTGTCACACTGAATCCCACCTCTCTCCCAGTGGCACTGTAACATCTCCACAGTTTGACTGTTTATTGGTATTCTGTCTGTTGATTCATCAGTACAATAATAGTACAGTAACGACAAAGGTGTATTCCATACAGTGAACCTGGGACCTTGTGTTTTGGTACATCTAGGCCGGGGGTGCCCAATCACAACCCTGGGGGGCCATTTCACTCCAGGTTTAACAGATACAGTGATATAAATAACTACTTCAGGGTCTAGATGGAAGTTTCAATACCCATATAATATACATGTTTGGAACTGCACCATAAACACAGCATTGTGTTACTAATAATAATAGGCCCCCCTCACCCTACACATTCTCTTCAAGCCATTCACTAGAATTTCTTCATCAATTTCAATTGTATTTATTTATATAGCGCCTTGCATACCACAGTATCTCACAGTTAAAACAGACAGAAGTCTGCTGTATCAAGAAATGGTAAAAATGTTGAAGAGGCTGAAGCAGCTGACCTTGCAGTTGCACAGACGCCCCTTACCAATCAGAGATTGCCGTATATTTTTCCAGCAAATCCCTTCCACTGTTGCCCTTAGCAACCCCCATGTCCTGAATGATCCGCCACCCTGGCACTGTAGCAGGCATTGCTAAGAAGCTGCAGGGTGTGTGTTGGGAACGACTAGGAAATAAGGGGCTGTGAAGGAAATGACTGATTGAAGTACTGTCCAGACAATCCTGACCAGGGAGTTCATGCAGGTCATCTAAGGGTTGCAGAGTGCAGAAATGCAAAGGCTCATCATCATTTAAATTCAAGTTCCATCCATTTAAATCGAGTACCCCCTTTATTTTGTCATTTAAACCTTCATTGGTCACCCTGGTGCCATATATATTCTATTACTAGCAGGTGCCAGACCAGGGGTCAGTCACAATTGTAATTGTAATTAAACCATATAATTGATTGATTACAGTTCAGAGTTCAGTTCTGCATTTATTTGTCATTCGATTTCATTATGCTTGTATTTTCAACCGCTTTTGCTGACCCCATTTGTTTGAAATAATAGGTTCTCTAGTATGTTTGTGATTATTGCTGGTTATTTATAATAGAGTAAACAGGTTAATGTTATGTCACTTTTTAGTGTAATTGTAATTATTGTAGCATAATTGTAACTATAATTGTAATTGAACATAAGATCTTTGTAATTGGAATTGGAATTACACTTTACGCCAGGACTGGCACATGCATGTTTTTGGTCGTATTTAAAGGCTTTCATGAAGTACCAAAAAACTGTTTTGCCTCTTGCCTTTAAATAATGGAATGCATGTTTCAGTGTATAATAATATGCACATGCAGGTTTTCAGTTTTCAGTATTTGACAGCTCTTGCGAAGAGCATTTATTTTTCTTCTTGCTCTTGCATAAATGCATTGATTATTGTCGATTATTTCCTGCCAGATATTCTACTAGGAAACTGGTTGCCTGCTGCACCTCTAGGTGTTTTCGCCCAGGTTGGCAGTACATTAAAGCACTGTGCTGTGAGACTCTACATCTCGCTGTGTGCCAGATTATTTTAATTGCTACCGTGCCAGCGCAGTAAGACTGTGTTAGTCTAGGGAACCTTGACTTCATTTTAGTGTTATTAATTAAGGACATTTTTAAATCTCAGTGTTTTTTAAATGTCTATTGCTGTCTGGTAATGAAGACTCAAAAGCAAAGCCAGACAAGCTTCAAATAACGACTTTCTACCAGGGCTAATTGACAATTAATTAATTAATCGATCAATTCGCACCTTGCCACATTTTGCACATGCATTTGGTAAGGATGGGATTTTAACTATGACTGTGTAAAATTTTCATTTAAAATAACAAAGCTTTATTTCTAACAAATCATACACACACTATTTACAAGTGCAGGGCCTCAGCCCTGCCACAGTACAGTATTCAGGTCACGAATTGTGAGACTGTGCCTGGCTGTACCAGTTGTGTGAATGCCAGGCTTCAGATCAGACTGGCTTTATGTAAAAGTGAGGGGGCAGTCTGTTCTGTTGATATAAACAACACTTTAAACCACAGAACTTTAACCCACCAATCAGAAAGCTCTATCAGTGGACACCACTGCACGGTTGACACCTGTGAAACAGAACAGTGAAACAAAATGAGAGCTATCGGTATGATGAAAAAGTTGATGACCATGACACATGTCAGCAGTATTACAGATAGCAGTGCTGGGACAAACATGGTATTTTCATATTCGAATATTGGTTAATTTGCAAAACATAATCAAAGCCACTATTTGTAACACCTTATTAAAGAAAAAAATAACCTAGAAGTCAGTGAAGGCCTAACTTTACCCTAGTGAATTAACTACAAAACACAGGATGCCGTGCTGTTTTAGTGAAACATTCTTTCCTTGTGTGTGTTTCAGATAAAAACACTCTTTTTTCACTTGCCATTTTAGAAATTGTCACACACATTTTGGCAAGGTGGTAAATGACACAAGGCAAAACACATTGTTATATCTAGCAGACACGGACATGGATTTTTGCATTCAAATACATGTCAAGAAATGTTTGTTTGAATATTCAGATATTTGTCCCAACACTACAGAATAGTATAGAATAAGAATGAGCAATGAAATGCTAAATCACAATTAGATTCTCCAGATTAATGCAAGTGTGATTTACAGGGGATTTCACCCCCATGGCAGGATAAAAAGATATCATGTTAAGGAAACCAATGCATAAATTACACCTAAAATCAAAGACACGCGTTCTACCAGCTGAAAGGGAATCGAACTGGGCCATTACTGGTTGCACGCGACCCGTTCAAAGCAGGTCTTTCCGCTGTGTGGCGAGTCTTCGTGGATGTCCCATTCCAATGCTGTTCAGATCAGTTGAACAGGCCCTTGAGTGACAGTAGGCCGGGAGAGGGGTGGGGGGCTTTCTCTAAATGAAGAGCTGGAGAATCTGCTTCTCGTCTGGTGAATGGTGGAATTCTGGTGGGAGGTGTCGGGGGCACAGGGAGAAAATGAGGCCTGTGTTCTCCTTTTCGCATGGCTCCTTTTCCTCCCCTGCATCTCCATGGCAACACTGTGCCTGCATTCAATTCATTCTCACTCTGCTCCCGAGCACAGAGCAAGCCAGCTAATATGGAAATGGGCCACACCACAATGCTGAGTTCAGAAAGGCCAAGCGTAAGCTTCGTGATTATCGACACCCCCTCTGCTCCCCAGAACACACGAGACACCCTGGCAAAAAATAAAAAAGCTAGTCCTCTTTGAAGGCATTCCATAAGAAGTGAAGTGAAGAGAATTGTATTGAGAGAAAAACTACAATAATGATCAAAGAGCACGGGTCTGAAATTCATCTGAAGTAATGCATTCTTATTGTTGCTTAGATGGCATTGTTTCACTCGACACATCCTGGTGAGTTTTTAAAAAGTTTAAAGCAGGCCCTCTATAGAGCTCTCAAACATGTCTGCTCTGTACTGCTGGTGTAACCAATTAACCTTCCAAAATGCTGCCCCACGTTGTGATAGTGTTCTAGGGGGACAGGTTAATGGTTACACTGTGGGGTACCAGCTGTGCTTGGAGAGTAGACATGTTTGAGAGCTCTCGTCGAGACACAGGTGCTTTACAATTTTGAAAAGTTACCAGGATGTGGTGAAACAGATACTGATATACACAGTGAATAAGATAAGATAACTGATGTTTCAAAGCAAAATTAGATGTTTATTTTGTATTAACTGACAGACACAGAAAGCAATTTTCCCCCATAAACCTAATGTTGAAGCTGGGCTGCATTTGTAGTCTAGTTCTACAGAAACAAGCTGTAGCCTAAAATTGTATTTTCCTATAAAGGACATATAATGAAATATCAGTTCATGTACTGTAAATCCAATAATATTCCTAAAGTTTTTCCTAAGCTAGAGAAGCTCTGGCTTGTTGCCCAGAGCCTCAGTGGAAGTGGATGGATGTGATGAAACACCTCTTACAGGGGAGAATTACTGCAAGGAGAATAGCAGTGATTTAGCAAGCTAGGGGATTGGAATATTAGGGCTATTTCTGCGCAATTTTTGTTTCTTCTTGTTTCTGCTTCATTTAAAAAAAAAAATTAAGAATTGATTTTATAGTGCCCCTCCCCCACATTGCCTACACATATCCTCACTCATTAGGCTAAAACATGTGGCCATAACTTGGGCATAACACCCAGCTTGTTCTGCCCCTCCCCCACCACCCAGCCAAGCCCGCTGACCGTGTTCTAATATTCTTTCATTTTCAATTAGAAACAAATGTAGAAGTTGTACCATATTAAATTCAGATACACCACCCATTCAGATCATTAAAGACATGTGAGAAACACTCTTCTGTGCAGTAGAACGGGAGTTATTTGACATCATTTATGCATTTGATAGACATTAATAAATGAGCCAATGCCAACATTGTTGCCACCAAATTCAAGTAGGCTGTGTGGTCCAGTGGTTAAAGAAAAGGGCTTGTAACCAGGAGGTCTCCGGTTCAAATCCCACCTCAGCCACTGACTCATTGTGTGACCCTGAGCAAATCACTTAACCTCCTTGTGCTCCGTCTTTCGGGTGAGACGTAATTGTAAGTGACTCTGCAGCTGATGCATAGTTCACACACCCTAGTCTCTGTACGTCGCCTTGGATAAAGGCGTCTGCTAAATAAACAAATAATAATTTGTCCAGGCTCTAGTTTATTTAAGTGCATTTTATATTGCTCTGCCTTTTGCAATGCTCTGTATAATTGTGCAGTTTCTCAATGTTAGTTTTAGAGTTAGAGTGGGCTCCTAGATTGTTTTTTGTGAACTTGACCCAGTCACTTAGTGTCTTTGTGTAAACGGTGCAGAGGTTTTGCCTGGTGTGAACAACTGGAATGCTTTCTCTCTGTGTCTTTGCCAGGCTCCCCTCTTCACAAGCAGCCCTCCCTGAACACCGCCGCTGCCACAGACAAGCCCAGCTCCAGGCTTGAGGTCGGGGACGAGGTGGCGGGGGACTTCGTGGTGGGCGAGCGGGTCTGGGTGAATGGGGCGAAGCCGGGCTGTGTCCACTACCTCGGGGAGACCCAGTTTGCACCAGGCCAGTGGGCTGGCGTGGTTCTGGACGACCCCGTGGGTAAAAACGACGGCTCGGTTGGAGGGGTTCGATACTTCGAGTGCCAGCCTCTGCAAGGCATCTTCACCAGGCCCTCCAAGCTGACCCGGCAGCCCATGGGAGACGGGAGTGACTCCCACTCCACGGAGTCGCTCACCACCCAGAATCTCACCCTCCACGGGGGCTCGGGGGCCAGCCCTGTGCACCCTGCCCAGCGAGTGATCCTGCCACTCAGGGAGAGCGTTCTCAACAGCTCCATGAAGACGGGCAACGAGTCTGGCTCTAACCTCTCCGACAGCGGCTCCGTCAAGAAGGGAGACAAAGACTTGAGAGTGGGAGACAGAGTGCTGGTGAGTGGCAGAGTTCTGGTGAGTGGTGATTCTCTGATTATCCAAATCCAATCCCTTTACTGACACTCAGTGCTGGATCAATATCCTTCCCATGCACCCCAGTCCTAGAACTACCTGGAGATTATTACTGGAATGATCAGCAATGTGTAAATCAGGAACTTATTACAGTGCCAGAATTAGCCAACCTGTAAGTCTTTTAAAGGGATTGTAGCTAACAAAATAATGTTGCTAGCTACTCGGGTCTCAAATGTGCAGTTTTGAAAGAAACACATGTTCTTGCACTTCCTAGGTCATTTCATCTGAACAGTGTCTTGTTACTGGCTTAAAGCCATAGCCACTTTAATGAAAAGTTAACCACTTCAGTGCAGATTTAGCATGCTTACATTGCTAGTACCTGATCACTTTTGTAAGAAATCTCTTTTGAAAGGTAAGAAAGGTGGTTCTGGGATGCCGGGAGAGGGATGTATCTAGCTCTGAAACAGGAAACGCTCTTGTCAAAGCCCAGTCTAAACCTTAAACACGCAATAAGATATGGAGTTTACTAAAAAGAACAATAATTTAATAGAGCTAGAGGTTTCCTACAGGTTAATGGTTACACTCTGGTGTACCAGCTGTCTCTTTAGCACTACTTTATATCTTGGCATAGTCACATTTTCACCCAAAGTCATTTCTGGCAAATTTGTTTTATTTGTTTAATTTTTCACGTTTTGAATTTCCATCGTATTTTCTGGTTTTTGTCCCATATATATGTTTCATTCATGGATATGTGTCATGCTTAATAGTCACCAGCATACTGAGGGCCTGAGCAAGGTGTCAGTACACAAATATAATTAAAGGGTGTGCTACAGTAATTTCTTCCCCACTGAAACAATGAGTTTGTCAGAGATTTCCATGAGCACACCCTCATGGTCGTTTTTATACTGGCCTTATCACAGCGATTCCTCTTTGCTTTTGAGACAGTCCCAAAGGTAAAACATGCTGGTAATATATATTGAGGGCATTGAGAAGAGTGTATCCAGCATATCCTCCCCTGTCTGTGTATCCATCAACAGTGAAACCTTGCTAATAAGTGCATTCTTCTAACAGAGTACTAACCAAGTATTTAGCTTCTTTTTAAATACAAAATATTAAACCACAAATCCTCAGTCTGTTTTTTTTTTGTTTTCCTTTTTATTATTTATTTTGCTTTTCTTTTATCACAAGATTCTCATTCCATTCTCAAAGTTATTTAATCCAAATCATCATTAGCATTATTTTTTTTCTGATGTGGGGGGACACCTTTTTACAATCCTAAAACAAACAGGAAACAACTCAAGACTACCCACAAGCCATTGCATCGAATTCCTGAGGTGTTTATTTCCGGTTTGGTAACTTTATTGTGTGTGTTGTTACTTTGTGAAAATTTCACACTCATGATGTTTTGGAGTAAATAGCTTTGGGAATCTATATTAATGTACCCTAAATGTGTGCAATGACCCAAAGCACTTGGTTATTACACTAATGTACTGCACATAGCGCTGTAGAGCACTGCCGTACTGAACAAACCGCTTCAGAGAGCCACTCGTCCAGTAATGACCTTTCCAGGAATGATCTTCAGCTCCTGACCAAGTCCTTCTCTGCACATTGTGCGAGCCCACGCTCACATTCTGCAGCCCTGGCTGAAGCTTGTGTCAGTATGCCATTATTTCTTGCTGAAAAAAAAATTGATGGTTGCAAATAGGATATATGTAAAGTAAATTGTTAAGTAGCTTCAAATGTCATTGCATTGTACACATTGTACATGTACATTGTACATCCCCTTACTGTGTTGTGATGTTTGGAATCGTTCGGAAGAGTTGTGGGTTCTGTTATTATGTGGAAGGCTGTTCATTCCTGGCACTTAGGATTCTCCAAACAAGCTCAAAGCAGCTGAAAGCAGGGAAAGGCAGATTTATAGAAAAAAATCTAAAACCTCAAAATGAACAGAACCCAGAACCATTCAGATTAATTACAAACAGAAAAACAAAACAACCAAAAAATTCAGATGACTTTTGAATCTACTTCCTTACTTCTTAAGCAAGATGCAGCGTGGTTGACAGTGTCAGACTGCATGCAGATGAGTATGAACAGCAGCTACTCTGGTCATTTATACAATGCTTCTCTGCAGGCCTAATGGTACAGTATGCTATCAAGTAACAAGCCTTGACCAGTCCCTTTTTGAACACTAACAGCCTGATTTTCAAAAGGGGCAGAGGAAAAACACCTTTGCGACTCCAGATAAGTTGCAAAATGTATTTGCAAAAGTCGTGTAAGTCAGTGCAGGCGCAATGGAATTTTAGGCTTTGCGCTTTTTTGAAGGTACACTCGCATTACAGCTTGTTAAGCAATTGAAATTCATAATTGGTTCTATTTTGCAAATAACGCCTTATTTTCAAAAGGTGCAAAACACCAAAATCCACTCTGTAATTAAGACACGCCCCCCTCTCGTGTCTTGAACTGTGATCGCTGACAGGGCTGCTGAGCTGTAATCTACAACGGAGAATATCGAAGCATTTCCAATTCTTCAACTGCAGTACGAGAGGGAAGGGATGAGGAAAAAACGACCCTACACTGAACCCAGAATATTTCATCCCTGTCAGACATTTCTAGATCTAACTCTAAAACAAGTTATGCGTAGATACAGATTGGATATAGGCACTATAACAGAGCTGTGTGATCTGCTTAAGTCTGATTTAGAATCACAAACAGCCTGCAGTCACGCCATACCTGTACCTGTACAGGTTACTTCATTTTCATGCAAACGAGTGCCATCCAGACAACAGCTGGGCACAGATCAGGCATCTGTCAGTCTTCTATGTCAAAGATACTGACTGATGTCACAGATGCACTTTTCTGTAGAGCAAGGGTATATACTACTTCCAGTTGAGGATGTGGAACTAAATAGAACCAAACACAAATATTATCAGTTGTCTGGCTTCCCAAACGTGCTCGGTGTAATAGATTGCACACATGTTGCAATATCCCCAGATTGAAGGAATGAAAGCATCATCATTCTTTACCTGTGCAAGTTTTATGTGATGCTCAATGTATTATCATGGATGTAGTTGCCAAGTACCCGGGCTCATGCCACGACTCATTTATCATGGAGAGAACAGTGCCTCGTTCAGAAAACTCAAGCAGAGGCTTATAGTGGAGGCTGGCTAATTTTAGAATATATTAAATACATAATTAACATGTGACCATTCGAAAACATATGTAACAAATGCATATTCATGTTTAACATTTTTCACAAACATTCATTCAGATATTGCATGTAAAGAATATTAATATTGCATCAGAGAATACATTGTGATATTGAAATAAATTAAGGATTTTTTGTTCTATAGGCACGCTGTATTATTATTCTTATTATTATTATTATTATTATTATTATTATTTAGTCACTTATCCAAAGCGACTTACAGAGACTAGGCATCACAACTTTAGGTCCCAGAATCTTTTTTGGCCTTTTTATGGAAGAGGTTGTGTTTATTTTTTCAGTTACATCCTTCCATATTTTAAATTTAGCAGTGGCTCCAGACCTTTTGCCAAAAAGAATAGTTTGATGTGCTAAAATATCATCGAGCAAAAGCTCAACTTGAGTGCTAAGAATGAATTTCTCTTTTCTTTTTTCCAATTGTTGTGACTACATGTGTGCTGCCTCGTTGTTTTCCAGTTAAATGGAAGTCCAGACTATTGAAATGTGACTAGTTGGCTTGTTAATGAACCTGAAAATCAATTGTCGTCTCAGTTAAATCAGTCATAAGCAGGAGTTGCAAAGGGCGTTGCGAGTCGGAGAAATGAACCTTCCCCTGTTGAAAATCGTATAATTAGGTGGCCAAAAAACTGGCAGTGGAAATGCATTGTGACCTCTATTTTCTCTCTAAAACGCGCCTTCTGAAAATCAGGCTGTAAATATCTTCCCCGGTAACTAATATGAATTGTCTCCCTCAGATAAGATCGCTTGGCTCGCTCTCTGCGGTAGATTATCTGGTTGGAGACTCTGAAGTAGCTTTGGATCGTTGTGTTTAATCTATGTTATTCTAAAAGCTTTTACGCTCAATATGAGCTTGTCAGCCTTAACTAATGTCCTGGCTTTCCACTAATTGATACGCTGACTTTGAGCTAATTTAAGGGTGGGGAATCTCACTCTTTCAATTGAGCTTTTTCTTGCTAAAACCTGGGAGTAAATCTGAGGTAGTGCTCTCAGTCCTGGGGCATGGGCCTCTCTCAAGCAGACTCAGCTGTTCTGAGATAAGGTTAGGTTAAGACCACCACACTTGTGTCACTCGAGAACGTATTTTCAAAGCATTACCTCCAATCTTTAACTTTTTAAAAGAGAAAAAAGCATGTAAATGTTACAAAATGAGAAAAAAACATGCTGAAAAGAACTTGGATTATATCACTTTTTGGTTCTAGTTCTGTAAACTGAACAGGCATATTATCTCTTTCAAAAAACAGGAGTTAATTAAAGACTGGAGTACGCTTTGAAAATATAACTCTATATAAAATATACAGTGAAACCTATGAAGGTCAGTCAAGGACCAACAACATGTAACCTCATTACAGAAGGTGTATATTTTAAACATGTCAAAGAATAATACTAAAATGTTATTATTTCAGTATTCTTGTATGGAAACTCTTCTACTGTTTTAGTTCCTAATAGTAATTTTGAAATCTAAATCACATGAGACAATATGTTAACATTATGTTGTATCCAGGATTTCAGAGGGTCTGGTAGAGTTATAGCATGGTAGTCTTATTAGAGAGGTAATTAACAGAGGTTTGGGGCTGCACACAAATGAATGGGTTTCTCTTTTTTTGTAGTTTATTTATTTATTTTAGATTCAAGCTGCTTGAAATACATTCAGTGATAAAAATAGAGCAGATTTGCATTGGTTCATGTTACAGGATTTATGAAGGGCTGTATCAAAACAATACCATGCAAGGGAGACTAATGCATGTAGAGAGAAGCGTTGGCCTTCCTTTAATGGGTCATTTGATGAGGTATCAGGTTTATTTCACTGCAGCGAGACTTTTTTTACTAGTATTTGCTATGAAATATATTTGTTTTGCAGCTAATTCAAAATGAAAGAATATTCAAATATTCCTTTGCATTTTAAATATAAATAAAATCCAAGTTCGTCACAGCACTATTTATTTATTTATAAAAATTAAAAGAAAGAAAGAAACAAAGTCTTCTTGTGCAGTTTAATCAATCTCTCTTAAATCAAACCCCTACTACAAAATTTCTCTAAGTTAGCCTGACCAATGCTATCCCCACAGGTCACAGCAGTGGTTAAAGGTGTTGAGGGAAGTGGGGTTTAATTTAAATCAGATTCCACTGAGCCAAGTTTTTCAGAGTCATCCCAACAGGCTGCAGGCAGGATGAATTAGCAGGGAATCGGCTAAAGTGGCAAGCACAAAGCCTGGGCAGGGAGTGGGAGGAGAGAGCAAGCTGGGGGTCATGTGGAATGGAAATATGAACTCCAGTGTAACTGGAGGGGTGGGGGTGGTGAGGGGTGTTATTTCCCCTGGGGGCCCCATGCTGGGTCGTGGCCTTCTCGTTTCCGCTGGACATCTGTTTGTTTCCAGCTGGGAGGGCCTCAGGCTCAAGGAGGAAAGGGACATGCCCCCGAGGGTCAATCAGCACATTCACATGCAGGCAGTGCAGTCTCCTCGCTGGAGTACACTGCTGTCTTCTGTAGACAGCAATGTGCATCTGGTTTAAAGACATCCACAGCTTGATAGACACAGGGTCTTATTTTCAAAGCATTTACTTACAGCTCAAATGAAATCCTGTTTCTTTTTTTTATAGAAGAAAATGAGATGTTACAATTGAGCCCTCCATGATACAGACCTTCACTGCTGAGCTTAACCCATTGAGTGCCATCGTCCTCATTTGAGGACAGGCTACTTTTGTAATTTTTTTGAGCTTTTCTTCTGTTATTAGAAATCTCTTTAACTGTATTGTTATGATAACTTACTCTAATTTTGTTAACCGCAAATTTTAAGTCTAAATGCCTACAAATGATACATTTCTTGGTGTTTTCCTACCCACAGTGATGATAAAGCTCCATTTTCTACATGTTGAGCTTCATATCCAGCGTGACATTTAAGTGGCCTGATTACGGGCAGGTCTAACTTGACTGTCCTACAAATAGGATGCAACAGTTTGTAGTCAAAACAAAGGATTTCAATGTTTTTCTGTGAAGAAATATCTTTAGAATTAATGTGGTGCTTAATGGGTTAAGGGTGTGTTTCCCTGAAGTAAATCTTAATTATGGTGCCACTATAACAAAAAAACTATGATAAATATAACTGATGCTTTTTGACATTTTATGCAGCATCAACTGAAAACAGTTTCAGACCGTTATTAGTGTTTTGCAACTTGGTACTTTTTAAAAGGTGCCATAACTATAGCGGCACCATAATTAAAGTTGAATCTTTGGGATTGTGGGACTTAGAAACAACTTGGTTACAAAAAATTACACATTTTTCAATGTCTTTTGTGTTGTTAGTGTGATCACAGCATTAGTTAATCCATGTCTTTCTGTTTCCTCGTGTAACATTTGCCAGACTAAATAGCCTCTCTTTTTGTAACAAATACAACCTAACAAAAATAGCAGATCATCGATTGCTGTACAGTAGAACACTTAATGGTAGGATATATACTAAAAAGAAACTTAGGAAACTTCTTTGACTAAAAAACCTTCTCACCTTTCATTTTGAACTTTGACCTTCCATTTGACACTCTGACTTTAACGTTTTAAAGAAGCATTGGTGAACCCACAACATGAAACAGTCATAAACCTGAAAGCATTATCACTAAAACAACCTGAAACTTGCTAACCAAGATCCATAAAAACTCTAGTTTTTATTAAGAGAGTTTATCGTTCGTTTTTTCTGCTGCTGCGCCCACTCCTTCCAGCCTCCCTTGTAGATGATGACATACCTATAACCCAGAGAGCGTGCTGTTTCCATGGCCGTCTTCCCACGGATCCCAGCCAGACAAGTGAACACAATCCGGACCTGCTTCCTGGGCATTCTAGCCTTGTACCTGTGCTCAAAGAGATATGGATCCATCATCAAAGCCTTTGGGAGATCCCCTATAGGAACACTGACACAGCCTGGGATCTCCCCATCCTTCTTGAGCTCTGCGTGCTCCCTCACATCAATAACACAGACATGCTTCTCTTTCAAGAGCTGCAGGAACTCGGCCAAGGAGACGGAAGTACCTGTGCTAGAGAAGTGTCTGACTGGGAAACCAGGTACAAGTTGGGAGCTAGCAAACAGATTAGTAGCTTTGGGAATTAAGTGGTGCTCCCTCGGAGGTAGCTGCTTGCCCATGATGTCCTCTTGGGTCTTAAAGAAGCCATGGACGGTCCTAGATGGGATACTAGGTTTTGAACCTTCCAGCCTTGATAAAAACAACCGCTTGGTCTTCTTGAACCAGGGAAGCCCAATGATTTAATTGACCCTTGACACTCGTGGCCCTTGAGCAGATGTCTTCCAGTGATGTCTGCTTTCCCCCAGCTTCCTCGCTCTGAAACCCAGCCCTCTGATCATGCCTGTTCTACTGGTTCATCGTGCTCTGTCTCTCCTGGAGCTCTGCTGGGTTGCAGCTGGCTGGCTCTCCCAGCTGTTTGTACTTGGAAAGCCCCCAGGCTCTCTCTCACTCTCTCACCCTCTTCCCGATCTGTTTCCCCGTTTTGGAATAGCTGCAATTTGACTCACTCTGGTGACATCATCACAAGGTCACAATGACAATGTACAACAGTGTACTGCAAGAGATAGTCCCGATGGGCTACTTGTATGATGCATAATAAGATACAATTATAATTTAATAATAACATGCATCATTGGATGTCTAGATCAATTTAATATACCTCATCAAATTCAAATCTGAGTTCGACACACTAGTGAATTAGACAAACATTTAAAAAATGTCATTACAAACATACACTTATCAAATAATGATGAAACTTGCTAAGGAAATTCTTTAGAAGCCAAGTTTTGTGCCCAATCTACTGAAAAATAATTTGAAACTATTTTGAAGTTTCTTTTTAGTATTACTGGATTATATTTAGATTTAAGTATTTAAAGGGATACTTTTATATATCCAGCATTTCCCTAACCGTGAATTTCTCACCTATTCAGTACACTATTGTGTGTGGTCTTGTCACAAAGACGGCCGGAGTGGGTGGCGTCAGACCAGAAACAGGAAATAATACACAGAGACAGTGAGGTTGGTGAAGCTGAGCACTTGGTTGTGCTCAACATTTAATAAACAAAATAAGAGAATACAAAAAACAGGACACGGCACTTGCGGCCAAAATAAACAGGTAAACAAAAACGAACAGACACTTAACAAACGGTGCACGGAGACAAACAAACACGGTGAGTGAAAACACATAACACACAAATGCACACAGGGGCGAGGCACATTGCCACATATACCCCCCCTTGTGCGCAGCACACATGGCCTCAACGGCCACCTCCCCCCTTAAAAACCCAGCAGTCCAGGACAAAGTCTCGGGCTGGGAAGGGAGGCTTCAGTGGGCCCATGGCTGGCATGCTGGTCCACTCCTGCAGCGAAATTGCTGCGGGGGATGCTGGTCTCCTGACCTCTCCCCCTTTCTTCGTAGCCGGTAGCTCCCTCCTGTGGGGCTCCGGCCACAAGAACTCCTGCAGCGAAACTGCTGCTGGGGAAAATGGTCTCCTGACCTCTCCCCCTGTCTTTGTAGCCGGTAGCTCCCCTTGGTGGGGCTCCGACCACAGTACTTCCGGCAGCGAAGAAGCTGCAGTGGGAGCAGGTCTCCGGACCTCCCCCACGATCTCCGGCAGCGAAACTGCTGCAGTGGGAGCAGGTCTCCTGACCTCCCCCACGATCTCCGGCAGCAAAACTGCTGCAGTGGGAGCAGGTCTCCTGACCTCCCCCACCTTCTTCGTGGCCGGCAGCTTCCCTTGGTGGGGTTCCGGTCACAGTACTTCCTGCTGCGATGCGGAGCAACTGGCAACTCCAGGCGATGCGGAGCGGCTGGACGGAGGTGGGAACAGCGTGTAGTCTCCTGGCGACGGAGGTGGGAGCAGCGTGTAGTCTCCTGGCGACGGAGGTGGGAGCAGCGTGTAGTCTCCTGGCGACGGAGGTGGGAGCAGCGTGTAGTCTCCCCCTTTTGCAGGGGACTGGTGCTGCTCTGCCTCTCTTGCAGGGGACTGGTGCGGCTCTGCCTCTCTTGCCGGGGACTGGTGCGGCTCTGCCTCTCTTGCCGGGGACTGGTGCGGCTCTGCCTCTGAAGGGGAAACCAGCAGGCATTCTCCCACTGCTGGTGGACATGGGGACAGCAGGCATTCTTCTTCTGCTGGTGGAGGAGGAACCAGCAGGCATTCTCCCTCTGCTGGCAGCTTGGGTCCTAGGGCTGTGAAAGCCCCGACTTCCCTCTCTTTGGGCTGTGAACGCACCGACTCCTCCCTTTTGGGCTGTGGACGCACCGACTCCTCCCTTTTGGGCTGTGGACATACCGACTCCCCCCTCTTGGGCTGTGGACTTTCGGGCTCCCCCCACTCAGGCGTAGGACGTTCAGGCTCCTCCCGCTTGGGCTGTGGATGCTCAGGCTCCTCCCGCTTGGGCTGTGGACGCTCGGGCTCCTCCCGCTTGGGCTGTGGACGCTCAGGCTCCTCCCGCTTGGGCTGTGGACGCTCAGGCTCCTCCCGCTTGGGCTGTGGACGCTCAGGCTCCTCCCGCTTGGGCTGTGGACACTCTGGCTCCTCCCGCTTGGGCTGTGGGCGCTCTGGCTCCTCCCGCTTGGGTACTGGAGAGGGCAGCGACTGCTCCTCTCCCTCTTGCTCACTGGAAGGCATCCCTCCCATGTCTGCAGCTAGGTACCCCAGCACCACCATGGTAATGTCACGAACTGATGCCGGGTTATGCTGTTGCTCCCAGTCCTCCCATCGTTCCCCATCTCGCATCCGCAGCGTGTTAATAACCCAGGGGAGGTCACTGGCGAAGTTCCCCTCGGGGTGCACCAGCCAGTCCCTTATTTCCCGGGACGGTGGGGAACCCGGTGGCAGTGGGGGTAGAGGGGTGGGTACTGCCCCGTTGTGGCTGTCCTCCTCCCAGCCCGGCATGCAGGATGAGTGCTGCAGCTGTTGTTGTTGCTGCTGCTGCTTCCTGCAGCTCTTTCTTCCCATCCTCGCTTTACTATTTTTTTTTTTTTGTAATCCAAAAAAACACACTGTACTCCTTCTCTGGTCTGCGTCTAGGAGGCGCTGTTAATCACTCTTCTGACACCACGTGTCACAAAGACTGCCGGAGTGGGTGGCGTCAGACCAGAAACAGGAAGTAATACACAGAGACAGTGAGGTTGGTGAAGCTGAGCACTTGGTTGTGCTCAGCATTTAATAAACAAAATAAGAGAATACAAAAAACAGGACACGGCACTTGCGGCCAAAATAAACAGGTAAACAAAAACGAACAGACACTTAACAAACGGTGCACGGAGACAAACAAACACGGTGAGTGAAAACACTTACTATTATTTTTATTATTCTTTCCGTTTATTTTAACTCCTCTCTCTCTCCCGTTCTCCACTCACGAACACCCAACCCCGAGTGAGTGCTACGTGTCTCTATATATACTGTTGTGTTGGGATTCAATTACTAATTAATTATTCACTTGAATCCCAGCACGTGAATTCATTACGTGCAACCCCGTGCTCACATATTATTACATACTTTAAATGCACATGAAGTGATAGTGCAATCCCGTGCCTAAATATAAATCTACATTTTTAAATCACACGTGAAACACAGACCCGTTTATATCCCGTGTACCAATAACTATACACCAACATTAACACACGCAACATACAACACATAACACACAAATGCACACAGGGGCGGGGCACATTGCCACAGGTCTCTATTGCTGTTTCTGCTTAGATTATTATTTACCAAGTTTACTAACTTATATTTCACTGCAAGGAGTTCTGAAAAGACTCATTAAAGTTGAATTTGTGATGTGAGGTGGTTTTAGGGTGTGCAACTGAAAATTCTATCCCAACTGAAACCTTTTCCATTTACTACCTCACAGTTTCCACAGTTGCACAGAGGAAAGAAATTACAGTTGCACGCTCCTAGTGATCATCTTAAGAAATCTGCTTTTAAGAGTTCATTTGTTGTGTCCACAGTGTAATGTGATTGGTTGTTTCCCTGCAGGTGGGCGGCACGAAGACGGGCGTGGTGCGCTATGTGGGCGAGACGGACTTTGCAAAGGGCGAGTGGTGTGGGGTGGAGCTGGATGAACCCCTGGGAAAAAATGATGGAGCCGTAGCTGGAACCAGGTATAGAGTCACAGCTTCTTACATAAACATCTTCCCATGCTAAAACTCCTGCTGTGGCTGTAAAGCTCTTGAGTAGCGTGTTTCCCAGTACTTTGGATGCTCTAGAGTAGCATGTAGGGTTCTTGGTGCTGTGATGCTCGTATATCTCTTGGTGTTCCTCACTGCTGTGCTCCTCTAGAGTAGCTCAGTGTCCCAGTGCAGTGAAGCTGTAGAGTATTTCTCTGTGTTCTTGATTGCTGTGATGTTCAAGAGGTCTCAGTGTTCCTGGTTCTGCAGGCTCTAACAGTGCTGTGTTTTGTGTGTTTTGCTGTGCAGGTATTTCCAGTGCCCCCCCAGGTTCGGCCTCTTCGCTCCCATCCACAAGGTGATCCGGATCGGCTTTCCCTCCACAAGCCCGGCCAAGGCCAAGAAGAGCAAGCGCATGGCGATGGGGGTCTCCTCACTGGCCCACAGCCCCAGTAGCTCCTCCATGAGCTCAGTGAGCTCCGTCGCCTCCTCTGTGGGGGGCCGACCCAGTCGCAGTGGCCTGGTGAGGAGAAGGGGGTGTGGGGGAGCGAAGGGAAAGATGTGCCCAAACACTATCACGCGACAATCCACTCACTCAAGCATGTCATCTTTCCATTATTTTAGAATTTTCTAACTGGAGTGTAGCTCTAGGATTACATTTGAATTATGGAAACTTTAAAAAATACCATATTACACAAACTGCTTTCATAGATAAGTGATGCGTTTAGCGAGGGTGGGTCATGCAAGTGTGGTGTGAATCTTGGCTGAGGGCCCACAGGGAGTGCTGCATTGGCCTTTGCATTAGGCATGCTCCTGCAATAAATCACTAACCTTTCAGAGTACGTATTTGACTGGGGTTCTTCATTGGAACACCATGAAACCTTACTTAATTGTACAACAGGTTTTACAATTTCTGACCAGCTAAGCTGATGACACCGCGATTGCATGGGACGGAGAAACTGGTCATCAATAAAAAAAGCATCAGGTACAACTGACGCACGTTTTATTTGCTGTGATTGTCCTTAAATAACCAGCTCAAAAATAAATATGATACTTTAAAAAGTGAGTGATTTATTACAGTATTTAGTGAGCTAGCCTGCAGAAGGTATGATTGATAAACTATCCTAGGCTGGTGTGTCTCTCACAGCTGCCTTTCTAAGTCTGCCTCCTGCTGGTTACAGTTGACAGAGACTTCGTCCCGCTATGCGCGCAAGATCTCCGGCACCACCGCCCTGCAGGAGGCGCTCAAGGAAAAGCAGCAGCACATCGAGCAGCTCCTGGCTGAGAGAGACCTGGAGAGGGCCGAGGTCGCCAAGGCAACCAGCCACATCTGCGAGGTGGAGAAGGAAATGAGCGCGCTCAAAGCGCAGCACGAGCAGGTAAAGCTGCCTTTGACCCTTTGTCAATCAAACACAATTGCACCTGTGGGATGGATTTCTAATGATATATTTAACTAAGTGCCTCGTGTATAGGTACATGGACTGGAGTGTAGTCTAGTTGTAGTTACACTCCCTCTGCTTGTCATTTAAGCTTCCTTCTTATTCCACTGCAGTACGCTTCAGAAACTGAGTCCAACCTGCAGCAAGTGCGCACCCTGCTGGCCAGCACTCAGAAAGCCAGGGCAGAGCTGGCCAATCAGCTAGAGGAAGAGAAAAGGTAACTAGAGGCTGTGATCACCTGCACACTTACAATAGTGTGCACATGTATTACAACAAGCCATTGCTTCTGTAGAGCTATTTGTTGTGCATATGAAATCAAACTACTGCAACTGAAAATCTTGGAAAATTGACAAAATAGACAAATTCATGATTGTCTCATTTAACTGATGACTTTAATAGTCCACTGTGACAGGGATGGCTGAGGTGGTGACGTCAGGCCAGAAACAGGAACAAACAGAGGCAAGGTACAGTGGGGCAAAAAGGCGCTGCAGCTCCGTTTATTATTAAACAAAAATAAATAAACAGTTTTAACAAACAACACTGCTCACAGAGCACAAAATATAAGTTTTAAATAAAACAAAACCACGAACACAAAAACCACACTGAATCGATAACTAAGGTCAGGCTGGGCAGTTGTCTTCACTGATCATTTTTACTTTCAGTTTCGCTCTCCTCTGTCTCTCTCGCTCTCCAAAACACTCCAAAACACAGAGAGCTGCAGGCTTTTATACATGTGACCATCTCCGGATTAACACTCAGTTACTCAGTCGGGAGATGGTCACATTCTGCACGGGTTTTTGTGTGGATGGACCTTCCCCATCCACGCTGCCAAACAATAACAAAACAAAATACATTCAAATAAAACAATAACAACACACAGCTTTTCGCTGTCATATTTATACATAATAATAATAATTCAAAACAAATACACTTTATATTAAGCAGGGCTTTGTCCTGTCCCCTTAAATAGTGTGCAGGGCTCACTCCTGCTGCCCTGCTACAGTCCTCTAAATCACTGCATAACAACAAGTGCTCTGGCTTTTCTGTTCCGTACCACATCATGGATCGTTATTGTTGTGTTACCTGTTTGACCATGTGGGCAATAATCCTGACACTATCAGTGCACTAGAGCGGACATTTTGAAAAGAGCTTTGAAACAGAGTTTAAAGTTGTAGTAAGTGTAAAAGTTGTCATTAACAATGAAAAGAAAAATGACAGGTATGTTATTTAAACAGTTGCAACAACACATGGGGACGTGGAACGCTATATTTTTTCGGAATTCCACTACATACTCTTTAAGATTAATTAAAGCACAGAGTGGTTTAGCATTTTCACACGAGTGCCTATTGTTTCTATATCACCGATTACTGACCTAAAATTGAAATTCTCACACCCAGAGGTTTTCATGCAGGCAGGTATATAAAGGATATCTATTACAAATCTTGAGGTGTTCTAATACATTTGCACACTACTGTACAAACCATTCTACCCTGGAATTCTATACATTTTCCATGCAATGCACATCCATTCACTATAAAGGGCTCTTGTGTATTTTTTAAATAGATTCTTGCAAGCATGATGTACGCTGCATGATGTTAAAGAAGTGTCTGCTTGCAGGTCTTGCTTTCTAATTGTCTTGCACTATCTTGACCATTTCCTCACCCATGCGGGACCTTCTTTGCTTCCCCATTGACTTGCCATGACTTCATCCACTAACATGCTATGACCCAGAGTCTACTGCTGAGGTGAAATGACCCAGGAAGTACAAATGTAACATATATCTGAGAGAAAGACATATGGCAATTGAGACATTTTTAAACTATCATTAAACTAGTGTGCTTCCAGAAGTTTTCAATTGCAAATGCACGTTTGCAGTAAGGTGTTTCTTTCGAAACTGCACATTGGAAGTGCATGATAGGTAAGATTCATGGAAGTATTGTGGGAGCTAAAGCACTTTAAGACCTTGTGCACTAGCTGAGTTTTTGTGATAACTCTGATCAGCAATAACTAGTATACCAAGGGTCTCTTTTTAGCAAATTCCAAAGCAATCTATTAAAAAAGAAATTGTTATAATATTTCCATTTTACTAGGGTAAATGAGTTGTGACTATATTGAAGTCTAGCTGCACATTACAAGTCGGTTGACTAAACCAGCAATGAGAAAAAGAAAGGTATTAGTCACATGTTATGCTGCTCCCCGAATTGAATAACATGACAAATGCATGAGTCGTGTCCAGCACAGACAGACAGGCTGACCTTGGGAAAGTGAATTAGCATTGTTATATTATGCCAGCAATGCAGCTGCAGCTTTAGTAGATTATTGCCAGGAATTCGAATTCCACAAGTCCTTTGCAGTGGCGGCCTCTAATCAGCTGAATACAACATCCTGCTGCCAAGAATGTATCTTTAGAAAAAGGAAATCACATGGAACGTCATGATTTTTACTTATTTATTGTTTTATTTAACAGGTTATAATAAAATAACTTGCTAGCTAGCTGCTGGCAGTGCTTGTGAAACTGCCCCCTACTCCTTATTAGGACCATTTTACCCAATGCCTTGTAGTCAGAATGTATGGACGCCCCTGTAGTAATAACTCTCTGCTGACATCTTGTGGTTATTTCTTGTTCCTGCAGGAAGGTTGAAGACCTCCAGTTCAGAGTGGAAGAAGAGTCCATCACTAAAGGAGACCTTGAGGTATTTTTTTTTTTCCTCTGTTCAGAGTGTTCTTCTGTCCCTGTAGCTCCTATCCACTGCACTGATACTGACATGTATTGTGCGCATTAAAAACAGAAACTACATACATTCCAGCAGCTTGGTGCTTGAAGACTAGCGATCCCTGATGACCTGCCTTCAGAATACTATGTATTGTTTGGGATTACTTTTAAACAGTGGCTCAAAAATGATAGACATATTTTTTAGTTTGCATAGCTGGATCCCAGTTATTAAAAGCTTAGTACACTAGTCACCATTATGGAAGATACAAATATTTGTCTTATCAGAAGTCTGTGCTAAATTGCCATAATGTACTGTACATGGATATTGTACATTGAAAGCATAAACTAACAGCGAACAGTAGTTTAACTTCAGCAAATTAAACTAAAGAATGTCAATTACGAAATCTATGAAGCTATGTATGATTTGAATGATGCATTTGTAGACTGTACTTCTGAATAAAATTGATGTCAAAAGATCAGTCCTTGAGAAAAAAATCTTAACAGGTTGAATATTTCTGTATATAGCACTCAAATCAAATAAGTTTAGGTGTGTGAGATATATGCCGTGCCAAATATATGCTCCCCCCTCCCCCCCCGTAAAAAAAACCCAGTCAACACAAAATAATCTTAAAAGGGACCTTCCTAGCCTTCTCTGAAGCAGTGTCAGAGCCCCATGACGGAAGAAAAGAGTGAGAAGAAAAAAAAAGAAAACCAGGTTATTTATGGGCCCCTGACAGGCCTGGGCCCAGTTCCACTGAACCGTTGGAACCTCCCTTTGCACGGCCCTCTGTGTGAATACCTTCCGTTTCCCTTTCCTCTCTCTCGCCTGATTCTCTGCCTGTCTGTGTCTCTTTCCTAGTCTCTCTCTCTCTCTCTCTCTCTCTCTTCTCAGACTCAGACGAAGTTGGAGCATGTCCGTATTCGGCAGCTCGAGCAGAGTCTACTGTTCGAAAAGTCAAAAAGGGAAACACTGCAGAAAGAGTTAGAGGAGCACAGGGTAACCCTGAAAGAAGCCCTGTGCCTGCAGACCTGTTCTCCAGTATATGCTTGCGTGTGGCTTGCTCAGACTCCATGGTCTCCAACATTAAGCCTCAGACTCCTGTCTTTAGGAATCCTAGCACAGACTCGGAGCGCTCTGGCTGCCGTAACGTTGGAGACCAATGCATTCCTCCTGTCTCGGGTTGCTTTGGCTGGAAGAGTCTGTGTTCATAGTGGGGGATTGGGGGCTGCAGTTTATTCATCGCAATGGTTTGTGCTTGGAGCTGCATTTTTGGTTACCTTTTAAAGGTGTCCTTGTAAGAATACAAAAAAAGCCTTTCCTTAGAATGACTTGCCTCAGGTGGGAGGCTCTTCTTATAGCAACCTCCCTCTACTCTGTGCTGGTGGAGCAGAGAAGAGGAAAGAGAGGCACTTATACTATCTGACAGCCTCCCAGTGTTTTTCTCTGCTCCGCCAGCAAAAAACAAAGACAAAGGGAGGCTCGTATTCTCTTGATAACAGGGATAAATGTTGATGTGACCTAAAACACACAATTAAAATCTACCACTCAGTTTTTGAGTTCAAATTGTATTGGAGCTAATGCAATGCAAGTTTATTTGAAAAAATATATATATCTTACAAGTCCACCTTTAAGATGCTTATCGCTGAGTTCCAATGCGTTGCTTTAGTATCTGATGCTTATTGATATGTAAAGCTGAGGGGCCACAAGTCTACATGTTGCTAGAAAAATGTAGAAAGTGATACTTTTTTGTAGAAAGTGACGTTAAAGCTACAAGTTTCAGGCAACTTTGTTGCAAGCAACTGTATCAAAGGACTGTTGGTTTTGTAGAAGCAACATTATGTCATAGAATAAATCAGCCAATGAAAGTGATGTAAAAAGTAATGCGACTAGCTTGTTCACTGGCAAAAAAAAATGAATGCAGAGCCGGTGTGGGATATCGTGAGGGAGATTCTCCTTATGTTTTTTTTTTTCTTCTAGGTGGTATAGGCAAGTACATAAGTGTTAATCAGACCATTCCTGGTAGTTAATGATCAATTTTTCAGTTAATGCCACAAGGTGTAGTGGAGCAGCATGAAAGTCAACAAAAAAAATAAAATAAATTAAAACAAAACATTTACTATTATGAACTGTTTTAAACATAATGTTGTGTTGGCATTATATTAGAAATTACAAAAAAAAAAAATCTGGTTTGGTACCAATGTTGAAGCATTAGGGTGTTCATATTAAACTGTAAGGTTCATGTTAACGGTGTTTGAACGGTGTGTTAACGGTAGGATGCGTTTAAGATCCCAAGTTGTGTTCTCAGTATAATTTTCTCTCAAATAAAGGCTTTCATTTGATACAACTTCACAGTAATGGATAAAGTGAGTCCTGCTGTTTGTTTAAAGCCGTTTGAACATTGCAAGACACAACTTGCAAATATTGTTACATAGTTACTGATATCTGATGTGTAGAAGAAGAAATCCTCATCTGACATAATTAGGAATTATGTTTAAAATAATATAATAAAAAAACGATGACAATAATCACATTTCAACTTCTCTCTATTTACAATTAGTTTTATTTACACGTTTATTTACACCAAGTCAAAAATAACACATTCAGAACAAAAATGATGAGGGTATTACTAATCCAATCCTATATATACATATTTAAGAATAGTTCATTTTATTATATTGAAAAATGATGTGGACACTAAAACACACTAATAAACTTTTTGATAGGAAATATCATCTATGTAGTGTCTTGTCTGTGTTGTCCATCAACATTCTATCTACAATTTCTCCATACTGTAGACTAGTGTCCCCTGATTACAATGTAGAAGCAACAGATTTTCAAGAAATTTCCAGAATTTTCTACATTTTCTAGCAACATGTAGACTAGTGTCCCCTTGGCTTCACTCAGAGGCAGGATCCCAAATAAAGAGCTTGAAACATATTGGGCATGCTATTCATCATCCTCATGAAAATGCATGTGTGTAAGTCTCACCAATACTGAACTGCAAAATCCCAAATAGAACTGAATTCCTCATTTACAATTGTATTAATAATAAAACAAAAAGATCTGCCTTTTTCTGATATGGCATTTCAGTAATCTGAAAAAAACCCAATCGGTGCATCCCTTACTCAGTATAGAAATAACTCTCTCTTCTTTTGCTTCTAGAAAACAACAGTGGAGGAGAAAAGCAGAATCATGCAGCTGGAAGAAGAGCTGGCTCTGAGGAAGGCTGAGATTGAAGAGCTGCAGCAAAGACTGAGGAGCCCCAACCCGGACGAGGCAGCGGACCCCAGCCCGGGGCTCCACACCGAAGCCTTCCTTCTGAGGGAACAACTCCTGACAGCCAGCCGCGAGCGGCACAAAGAAAGCAGCGAGCTCCGGGAGAACTATGAAGCAGCCCTGAGCAGCCAGCAACGGGACGTCAACAGACTGAAGACAACGATGGAGAAACAAGCCCAAGAGATCCTAGACCTGAAGCACAAGCTGCAGCAAGCCAACAAGGAGAACATGGGAATGATGGACAGCTGGAAATCCAAGTTGGACAGCCTGGTGACAGACCACCACAGGTCTGTAGAAGATCTCAAGCTCGCCCTGACCTCGGACGGCACGGGCATCCAACCCAAGGAGGTCGTGGAGCTCAAGGCATCTTTAGAGAGCCTCAAGATGGCGCACCAACTGGAGCTGGAGAACCTCAAGGCCAAGCATGAGATCGAGATGGCCGTCCATATCAAGGACAAGGAAGACCACAGGACTAGGCTGCAGGAGACCAGAGACGAGCTGGAGGAGAGCAACGAGAACTGGAAAAGGCAACTGGAAGCAAAGAGCAGCCAGCATCTGCTGGAGCTCAAGAAGACCACGGAGAAGCTCCAGAGAGCTGAGCTCAGACTGTGTGAACTGGAGAAGTTTCAAGTGGAGAATAAAGACCAGGCAAAGTCCATTGGCTTCCTGAAGGAGCAGATCTCTCTGTCGGAAAAGAAGATGATGGACTATGAGGCTTTGCAGAAGGCTGAGGAGCAGACCAAGCAGGAGATCAGCACTCTGCAGGAGAGGCTGCGTGTGGCTGAGAACAGACTCCAGGCCATGGCGGCCAATCACACTCCTCAAGATGCAAACGTATGTGTGTCTGATTGGTCAGTGCAAGGGGCACTATTGTTATGTAATTATGTGATGCTAGATTATTTACCCATAACTGCAAAGCACTCAGTCATAGAATATGTAGTTGTAATAAAAGGAATTTTATTAAAGTTCTAGGCAAACTACTAGACGTGTTTTGCAAAAAAACAACTCAAAATTGAAGCAAGATAATTAAGGCCCCTTTTACAGGGCTTTTTTTTATTTCATAATTTCGTGTTTGTCACTGTAAATAAATAAGCAGAGAAACAAATATGTATTCAGAAATATTATCAGCAACTGGAGTAACATCAACATCAAATTTGGGAGTGATCCACATTATGTAGGATTAATGGTGTGGCCAGTGTTCCAGGATCGAGTGTATGAGAGAACGGGAGTATATCTACTAGGGCTTACAGCTTTACAAGAACTGCACTGAATTTAAAATGCCTTCTTTCAGGAGGATCTTGCATGGATTTTTATTGGAAAGCATTGGTTGTGTATTTAATGTAGATTTACAACATTGCTGAGTTTAGTGTGCGGAGAAGGAAAAGGTTCAAAATGAATTCTCAGAATTTCATCAGACCTCTTGTTTGTTTCAGGTGATAGAAAACAACGACATCTCAGAAGAGAAGATGAAGATGAATCAAAATATGGAAGGTAAATTGGAATGCTAAGAAACATTAATTGTTATTTAATTAATATGAATTTTGAATCATTTTTACGTGGGCACGTGATACGCTATATTTTTCAGAGCCCCGCTACTTACTCTTTAAACCAGTATTTCAAAACCAGATAACTCGATGTACAGAACGTGAACTCACAGCTTCAGTTTAAACTATTGATTTTCATCCTTTTACCTCAGATGTCCTGGAGAAACTCACAAAAAGGGAAAAAGAGGTTTCCTCAATGTCTTCCCAGATTGACGCTCTCAAGTCTCAAGTAGCCGGTAAGCCTTGCTAAGCCTTGTAATCACTAATCTTGGACTACCTCATGTTATTTTACGTAAGGTAGTCCAAGATTACTGCTAATCAGGGTCTGTGAATCCAGTCGATAGTTTTGGTTTAAACAGTATGGAACTAATATCTGCCCCCTCTGAAACAGTGGCAGCAAAGTTATAAAATGAAAAATGTATTTAAAAAATCACAGTTACAGGGACCAAAGTTACAGGGACCAAAGTTATCCAAGGCGACTTACAGAGACTCGGGTGTGTGAACTATGCATCAGCTGCAGAGTCACTTACAACTACGTCTCACCCGAAAGACAGAGCACAAGGAGGTTAAGTGACTTGCTCAGGGTCACACAATGAGTCAGAACCGGGGACCTCCTGGTTACAAGCCCTTTTCTTTAACCACTGGACCACACAGACTTTACATCCAAAGAGCTCTACTTTAAGGCTCCAAATAGTATTTAGATCTGATGCTGTTAGGTTATAATAAAGTTGAAATACAGTTCCTTCCCCTTTGTTTTGCTGTTTTCCCCGCCTTTATTTTCAATTCGAGTGGACATGGAATTGTCTGTCAGAATGAATCCTTGCACAGTGCTCTCATATTACATCTCAACAAAATAACAAAAATGTGTTCCACAGATACCAGGGCCTCCACTAATCCCCGTCTCCTGCTGGGATGGGAAAGGCAGCTCTGTTGCACAGTATACTTCTCCTGATGCACAGGCTTTGTTGGTGTGGCTTTGCCTTTGTCCAGTGTGTGTGTGTCACGGTGTTCTGTCCTCTGTCGCCCCCACAGCCCTGGAGAGTAAGTGCAGGTCTGGAGAGAAGAAGGCTGACATGCTGGTGAAGGAGAAGCAGCACGTCGAGGCCGAGCTGGAGGCCAGGACCAGGAAATCCCATGATGCATCGGGGCAGCTGGTCCTCATCAGCCAGGAGCTGCTCAGAAAGGAGAGGTGAGAGGTCATGTCCCCTTTTCATTTGACCTTCAAACATCATTTTATTAAACTTTTCACCTTTCTTTACCTTCCCCATTTGATGGTATTTTGGGGGTTATGTTGCTCTCAAATTAAAAAATTAAAAAACTTTTATAAGAGTTGTTTTGTATTTCTAGCCGTGGCGTTGGTCTATGTCACATGTTTGTTCATATAATACTCCGTTCACACAGAATATGCCGGTACTGAAACACCTTAGAGCCGGCTTGGAATTTCTGTTTCATCCCATTCACACAGCCAGAAATCTGCCATCTCAATGCGGGTGTCAGTCTTTCACACAGCTGTTAGAACACAGTCCTCGTGCTTCTGCAATGAAGTGAAGTGAAGTGAAATGAAGGTCTCTGTGTGGTGGTGCTGATCCTGCCCTGTGTTCCAGGAGTCTGAACGAGCTGCGTGTTCTCCTGCTGGAGTCCCCCCGCCACTCCCCCGGGCTGAACCGGGACCTGGGCCGTGAGGTGCACAGGGCAGACTGGAGACTGAAGGAACAGAAACTGCAGGAAGACATCAAGGTGCTGCGGGAGAAACTCATTCTGCTGGTGAGTGAGCCGCTACCCGCCCTGATTACACTCTTTCTGCTGGATCATTGTCTGTGCTGCAGAGACTGGGTTTGCTCTATGAGCCGCTACCCGGCCCTGATTACACTCTTTCTGCTGGATCACTGTCTGTGCTGCAGAGACTGGGTTTGCTCTATGAGCCGCTACCCGGCCCTGATTACACTCTTTCTGCTGGATCACTGTCTGTGCTGCAGAGACTGGGTGTGCTCTATGAGCCACTACCCGGCCCTGATTACACTCTTTCTGCTGGATCACTGTCTGTGCTGCAGAGACTGGGTGTGCTCTATGAGCCGCTACCCGGCCCTGATTACACTCTTTCTGCTGGATCACTGTCTGTGCTGCAGAGACTGGGTGTGCTCTATGAGCCGCTACCCGGCCCTGATTACACTCTTTCTGCTGGATCACTGTCTGTGCTGCAGAGACTGGGTGTGCTGTATGAGCCGCTACCCAGCCCTGATGACACTCTTTCTCCTGGATCACTGTCTGTGCTGCAGAGACTGGGTGTGCTGTATGAGCCGCTACCCAGCCCTGATGACACTCTTTCTCCTGGATCACTGTCTGTGCTGCAGAGACTGGGTGTGCTCTATGAGCCACTACCCGGCCCTGATTACAGTGCTTCCTCTGCCTCCTCTGGTAAGCCGGCACTGTTTACTACCAGCTTGATCAGCTACCGTGTTTATAGGTAACAAGCTCAGGTGTGTCTTATTATTAAACTCATAGTAAAACCAGGAATGGATCAAACTATTTCAATATAGAACTTCAACATTAGTCTGGTTGAAAGGCCACATGAGTGCAGTCAACAGCACCAAGCGCTTTTGTCATGTCAGCTACTTTGAAAAATGTTACCTTCATTTGTTGCTGCTCTTCTTCGGCGGTTGGAAAATAAATGAAACCTGAGTCTCGTCTGAAGATAGTTACTAGAAAGAGTAAAGTTACTTGAGAAACATACTTGAAAGTAAAAATACTTTATATAACCACTTCTAACATTGTTGAGAATGTCAGTCCTTAGGGGAAGCAGCTGGTTGGTTACTCACAGTAAAGTAGACCCTGAAGGAGTCAGGACAATGTCACTGTCCAGGTGAAATGACCAGGAAAAGAGATGCCAAATTAAAATACTCGCTTGCTATAACATTTGCACATGGCGTGGACAGTGTATATAATTATTTTGTGAGCGATAACCACTTTAAGCGTAAGATAATAAAGCCTTATTAAGCCGAAATGCTGTGCATTGGTTTGCTATGTGAGTGCTGTCTTGTGATTCGGCTGCAGGGCAGGGAGAAGTCTGTCCCTGAGCAGCGGCGCTACTCCTTGATGGACCTGGCCGCATCGGAGACGGAGGTCCTGCGGCTGCAGCAGAGGCTCCTGAGCACTGAGGAGGCCCTGCGGAGCGCCCTGGAGCACAACCAGCAGGTGGACAAGCTAGTGGAGGCCATGCGCACCCGTCCAGAGAAGACACAGGTAACTCCTACACACCATTATAGAACTGTGAGTCTGTCATTGCCTGCCTCTGCGGTTTCAAATCCTGTGACCCTGCACTACATTTAGCATAAGCTAACATCACAAAGGCTCCCCTCCACAGTTGAGCATAGCCTGCCGCTGAATGACTGTTCAGAAATTGGCACATACTCACTGTTTATAGTAGTGACTTGGGTTAACTTTTGGATTAACTTTAACCATGTTGAATTTTATGAACTTCAATTAAATCCTATCTCATTCTTATTCTGATTTTTTACCCTGTCCTCCTGGTTCCTGCCATTAACTCCAGGGATCAGCCTAGTTGCCCTTCTCTGTACCTTCTCAAATGCAATAATGTCTTATATCATCTTAGCAAAACATCAGAGCAGTGGTTCCCAGCCTGTGGTCCTTGAGTAAACTCCGGGTGGTCCGCAAACAACTCCCAAAATTCAGTTATGCAGTTCTAAGCAACACAACAAAGATCTTGTGATGGTGTAATCATACTGAAGTGTCATTCTGGACCCATGATTCAAGTCAAAGAAACAAAGTTAACGTCTATCATTGGATAGTGGAGAAATTAAATCGCGGTACATTTACGTATTTATCATGTGCAGGTTATGGAATAAAATTAGGATTTTGCGGACCTGTTTAAACATTAAATAAACCTAAGTAGACAATATTTCAGAGCACTATAAAAGCCTAAATATAGTGGTACTTGCTTCCTTACTAAAACAGAGTGCTGTCATTTGTTAAAGGCAAGCATGCAATATCCCCCAGCAGCTGCTGCTGACATTCTCAGTCTGGTGCGGACTTGCCCATACATTGAGATTGCACATGGTCTGGAGATTCATTTGCTACACGAGGTAACGGTTGCGGGGCCAGCACTGGTATTTACATTGTACTGGATCCGAAACCGATCCAAGCCCCAGTGCATTATTTGTCAGGAGGTTTTGTCAAACAAAACTCTTAATCCTGCAAAATAGAGACACCATTTATCTACAAAGCATTCAGAATGTGGAAAAAAAATGTGAAAAGAAATAGGAGCTTTGCTATCAGCAACTTTCAATGCTTAACATGAAAACATTCTTTGATGTACTGGTAGCGAGGATTCAAGCCCAGGAATCTCATTAAGTTACATACATTATATAAATACTTTACTTTCTACATGTACATATACATATACATATACATACAAATTACTTTCAAAATGCTGTTGTGGGGCTCCCGAGTGGCGCATCCAGTAAAAGCACCGCTAGAGTGCAGGATGCGCTCTATAGCCTGGACGTCGCGAGTTCGAGTCCAGGCTATTCCGACCGTGGACGGGAGCTCCGAGGGGGCGGCGCTCAATTGGCCGAGCGCCGCCAGGTGGAGGGAGGGTTAGGTCGGCCAGGGTGTCCTCGGCTCACCGCGCACCAGCGACCCCTGTAGTCTGGCCGGGCGCCTGCGGGCTTGCCTGTAAGCTGCCCAGAGCTGCATTGTCCTCCGACGCTGTAGCTCTGAGGCGGCTGCACGGTGAGTTCGCAGTGTGTAAAGAAGCGGGCGGCTGACGGCACACGCTTCGGAGGACAGCATGTGTTCATCTTCGCCCCTCCCGAGTCAGCGCAGGGGTGGTAGCAGTGAGCTGAGCCTAAAAAATAATTGGGCATTTCAAATTGGGGAGAAAATAATAAAAACTAATTGGCAACGACTAAATTTAAAAAAAAAACAAAAAAAAAACAATGCTGTTGTGAAAAAATGTGTGGCAAGTGGTCCCTGAGACAAATCCAAACACCAAGGTGGTCCCTACATTAAAAAAGGTTGGGAACCACTGAGCTACAACATTATATCATCTTAGCAAGACATCAGCTAGAGCATTATATCATCTTAGCAAGACATCAGCTAGAGCATTATATCACCTTAGCAAAACCTGCCTTTCTTCCAGACACCTGGGAGTCCTAGTTCTGCCAATGGGATTCACCAACAAGACAAGTCTTTCAAGCAGGAGGTGAGTAGAGTGTACAGCCATGGCAAGGGATGCATCTTCCAGACATGCTTGTGTTACTCAGTGTTTACTTTTTAGGAGTTCACAAAATAGAATAATAAATCACATACTTTTAGAGCAACATTATTTTTGAGCCGGGTTCTTTATTGAAACATCATGAAACCTGATCATTGTGCAACAGGTTGCAGGGAGACTTCATACAATCATTTTCAATTATTCTTTGCTTCTGACCAGCAGCTCCCAAAATGCAGCAAATGAAACGGGTGTCAATCCTGTCTGACTCTTTCCTTCCAGTCTCTCTGCCCCACTCAGTCACGTCGTGCTGTCAGCTCCTAAACTGAACCTGGTGAAACCTGTTGTACTGGGATGGAAATAAGACTCTTATTGCATAGCAGTTTCATCCATTCCAGGCTTTACTACAAGCTTGATTAGCCACAGTGTAGAGGTAACAAGCTCAGGTGTGTCTTATTAAACTCATAATAAAACCAGGAATGGATCAAACAGCTGTACAATGGTAGTCTTATTTCCATCCCTGTTGTATTAACAGATTGCATGGTTTTCCAATGAACCCCAGTCAAATACATACTCTAAAAGGTAATTTATTACAGTATTTTGTGAGCCCCTGAAAAGGATCAAGTCTGCTTATGACAATTCTGTACAATAACTTGACCAAACCCTGCCCTGCTGAGAGTCTGAGTAACAAAATGTGAATGTTTTTCTTTCCCAGGAAATGCACTGATGAAGAGATGAGAGAATGAGGACAGGGGAGGAGGTGAGCCTGCAGTTACGAAACATGATCCTTTGGAGATGCTGGGGTGGAGAGAGAGAGAGAGAAGGAAAGAAAGCTGCTTTCCATTAACATCAATTTGTGAAGACTTTGCAAAAACAGCATTCTTCAAACTAAACCAGCCTATAAACCTGGAGCCGTTTTATCAAAAAATCACAGATCTCACCGTTGAATATGAAATGTGATTGAATGTATCTGCATGTACCTGGGACTGTAGCTAGCAAACAACTCACAACATTACAGACTTGCTTTCTTCATTACAAAGCTGCTTCAGACAATTAAAGAGACTGCTGACTATTCCGGCCTGCTTTGTAAAACTGATACATGTCCATGGTAAGGCATTCAAAAAAGATACCAAACCGTAACCTACTGAACCACCCATATAAACACCAGGCAAGCAAACCAGCAATTTCAAGTGAAATTGCCTCCATTCACCAATGCAGACAATAATCTGCAGAGCGTATGAAGGCGTATTGTTATTGGATAAGACTTCACCTTTCTAGGATGGGACAGGATTGGAAAGCGATTTGAACTGGAGCTTCACGTTATTCTGTTTAATGTATTGCACTGCCGTCCTGACAGGGATTGAGTACGCTTCTTGTTTTTAAGTGGTTTTAATGACACCCCTGCTAAATCAACACATGTTATTCACATGTAGAACAACATTGTCACACCTATACCTTTTCAAATTCTAGTAAAGGTGTTGCAAATTTACATTGAAATGTAATGCTGGATGACATGATCCCATATAAAACCTATATAATATCCAGGGAAGAAGCTAAACGCTACACTACAGAATGTCAAAGTCTTTTAAACTAATTCCACTGATGGCTTTAAATCCCCAATCAACTCCCCAGTAATGTTGTTGAAGCTGACACCCTGGGATCCTTCAAGAAGCTGCTTGATGAGATTCTGGGATCAATAAGCTACTAACAACCAAACAAGCAAGATGGGCTGAATGGCCTCCTCTTGTTTGTAAACTTTATTATGTTCTTCTTATGTTCTTAAATGTCTGTTATTTTTTTATTTAATTGTGGTCTCCTTTTAAGGATTCAACAGACCAAGTATTTTATAGAATATTTACAAACTAATTGTTTGTCTCCCTTTGCTGTCTTGGGGCTAAGAATGAATATGTTTCGCCAGATTTACCTGGCACAGGTAAGCCCACACAATATTGTTTTTTGACCTTGAATTTTATATACAACCGTATTAACTGCGAAGGGAAGGATCTAGTTACAGGATGTGATACTATCCTACTATCACACATCAAGTACTGTAATGAGAGTAATTCACTTTTACCCCATCTGCTGTTTGTGTTTCTGTACTGTAATACTGTTTTCAATTAGGTTTTTAATACAGTAGCTAAAAAGCTGCTTTATTAAATCATGTATCTAATATAGGGATGGGCCACCGTTTCCCTGACCACAGCCTTGACAAGCGTGGCACAGACTCCACAAGGTGCTGGAAGGTGTCTGGAGGGATGTTCAATCCTTACTATTTCACGCATTGGTTCAGAGCCATAGGCAGAGGATTGTGCTGATGAATGCGTCATTCAAGTTCATCCCAGACATGCTCAATTGGATTGAAGTCCGGAGACTGTGGTGGCCATGGAAGATGCATGCAGTCCCTGTCATGCTCCTAGATCCATATTCACATATTCTGGCTGCATTGTCATGGGTGCGTTTTGAAAGTAGCAATGGACCCAGAGTACAGTATACCAGGCCAGGCAGTGTATATCCACTATATTCCTGTTCCTCACCTCATGTATTTGGCCCAGGCTCCTTGGTTTCTGGTATTTCTGGCAGATCAAATTGAATAAGCATTCAGAATGAATTATTGAAAACGGTATTGGAGGAGCAGGCATTTGAAAGATCCCTTGGAGGTGGTTTGTAAAAGTGTGTTTTTTTTGTCTGCGAATGTGGATCACAATCTGTAATCTTTGGGGCCTTTGGAGAACTGAACCTGTGAAGACTTGCCTGTTTTGGTTACAAATTGAGTTCAGAGGAATACAAAATGCCTTCTTGTTACTGCGCCACGCTGTTCCTGTGTCACCCCCAGTAACGTCGCTCTGTTCTTTATTGGACACTGAACAGAATTTCATTTCATTTTGAAATACCAAGACATTTTTCTTACCTCCTGTTAGCATTACCAATGTTGTCACCCTTTCTGTTGTGCGGAACATCTTTTTCTTTTTATTTTCCAGGATATGTTGATGTTTCAAATATAACTTTAGTATAAAAGTTTAAATGGCTGCCTTCCTGGGACTGCATCATTTCCACCTCATGTGCTGTAGGTCATGTGGACAGCAGTGAATCTGACCTAAATCCCAGGAAATGATTAACTAACAGCTTGCAACATAATCTTGTATAAAAGAAGTTAAATATTGCTTTACTTATTATAAATCACCTATGATAAATCAATCGTCAGGGATTTGTCAAACCCTCCGTACATCTCATCTTGTGTCTACAGTAGACAATTCTATAGTTAAAAAAAACAATCTTTTATATTGAATAATACTTCCTGAGTACAATCTTCCCTTTTAAACCAAGACGTTATCAAAGCGGTGATAATGTCACCAGTGGAACAAAATTGGTTTAAAAACTCTTTGTTATACTCCTTTAAGACAATGGGTTTGAATTTATCATGTTTAAAAACAGGAACAATATGGAAGTGATTCTTAGGCCCAATGTATCCTGCAAATTAGTATTGCCTTACCTTAATAACCCAGCTGTATACACTGCTAACTTTTGGTTGCCTTATACAGTATGTGGATGTAATATTATTATTTTTTTGTAGCTTAGAATGATTTTCTCACCCAGTTTTCAGAATATTGTTTGGGGTTTGTTTAAGTATAAATGTTGACTCCTGTTGATTTTGTCTTCCTGTGTATAATGCTGTAAAAATAATCCTAAGTGTAACTAATGCAGATATGTGTCCTGCATCCAGGCGAATGGATCACTGAGGTGTGGTGACTGGCACTAAACTAATGAAAATGGTCTGAATTGTCAGTGAGGTTCTTGACTGTTTTGTTTCTTCATTTTCATTGTTATGGTGTGGTAGACTTTAATAGTACTGCCTGCAATGTTTCATATTTTTTTATTGTGAAATTGATAAAAGGGGACAGTGGCACTAGCTACAGTCACATGAAAAGTGCGGATTAGAGAGACTGACCATTCTGCTGAATTGCGTGGTGTAGTTTGTGACTCAGAGCAGCTTTAAACCCCAAGCTCCAATTGCTTATACTTCAGTGAATTGGGTAGCACCCCTCCTGTCCCCTCCCCCAACCCCACACGTTCTGTTCTGTAGACTGGAGAATGTCTTGCTGTATAGAAGAACTCATCTCATCTGTATAGAAGAACTCAATTACGGTATAGTATAATATGAGGAAGATTTTAACACTGTTTCAACATACCTTGCAATCTTCAAATTGAATCAGCAATTCATAGCTGAACGAGGACCAGCAAAAAAATGGCCTTCTCAGTAATTCTTATAATCAGGAGTCTAAGCCAAATGCATGCTGTCATTTTTTAAAATCAAATTTCAATTACAGTACAATGAAAAGTATTATACATTTAAAAGTACTGTGCATTTGTTATTGAAAATACGGTTGTAAGTGAGCTTTTTAAAAGTATAGAGGCCTATGTTGCAAAAACAATGTAGGCACCTATACTTTTCAGCTCTTGAACAGTTGTATATTTCAAGTTAGCTATAACATTTTATAAGTAACTTGAACGGCAACTGTTTAAGAGCTGAAAACAAGTAAAAATATCTACTTAAGCAAATTATCAGTTCAATTAAGGGTCTTGTTAAGTAATTGAGAGCTCAGTTGGAATGAAAACCAGCAGCCACAGGGGGTCACCAGGACCGAGTTTGACAAGCCCTGCTTTAAAAGATGTATTGTTTAACAGGAACTGAAGGGGCAGCTCAAAATATGAGTTGGTTTCAGCTTATTATATAATTCAAACTATAAATAAATTATAAATATCATCTAGAGTGTTATATTTCCTCGAAGAACATTGCATTTTATTAATAATTGTATGTATTTATTGAGAAACCCAACAACATCCTAATGATTTCATTTTGTTACATATGCAAATTACAGACATGAATTGACACAAAATAGGCTGAATTGCATACAAACATATTGCACTACTCTTAAATCAAATGCACAATCTCATTTTCATAAAGCGGCGCGAAAATGAATGAAGTGCGTAGTTGAAAAAACAAAACTCTCATTAGTCCTCATTAGTCAATTCACACATAAAACAAATGCATTTGTTGAGGTGTAGCCCATATGAAAAGGTGTAAATGAAATCACAAGCAGTGACAACAGGTGGATATTATTCAGGCAGACTGTACTTGCCGAGCATACCAAAATCTCTCGTAGTGGCTCCACATCATGAAAGCAGGTGTAGATAAAGGCACTAGAATGCTTTATAAGAACCGCTTGTTAAAAACAGTTGAACACCACTGAATGAATGATTACATCATTATATTTAATGAGCTTCTGCACAATAATATTCCTATGATTTGTAGGGGAAAACAGACTGACAAATTGGTTTTTGATCAAATAAAGATATACCCCCCCCAATACAATAATATAAACATTGTTACAACCTGACTTCAACTGCAAGTCTTCGTCTGCCTCAAGTATATGTTTGTATTAGAACACAGATATCAGTGGGGTCAATTCAAGGAAATGAGCAACTCATAACAGGAAAAACACATATTTATACACAAACATCGTGGGTGATTCCCCTCCCATTTTCCTGTTCAATATCCAATTATTAAGGTCAACACCCTATTAAACCACACCTTCAACACACCTCCTGATCGAGGGGAGGAGGGATCTGCCCATTCTATAGAACATTCTATAACACATATTTTTTCCTACAGAGGGCGCTGTTGTCTGTGGCCTGTATACCGGCAACGGTAATCAGGACCACAGGTTACCAACACAGGTATAAGCAGGCGCACTCACAGGTGCTCAAAAATAATAATGAAAACCAAAGGCGAAATGAAAAAGGAAAATAAAACACATTAATAAAACTACAATACAAAAGTGCTGCTTACGCCGTGCCCCCACTGCCGCTATGCCAGTCAGCTCGGGTCTCCGTCCTGCGCTTCACTGTGCACTATACACTAGGGTGGCCAAGGTTCCCCTATCTCTACACACGTCCCCTTGGGTACGTAACCAGAGATTTTAGTAAATGGTTTATATAAGGCTGGCTGTCTTCCTCAGTCGTGCTTGCCTGTTTTGGTCGCTCGGAACGTATCCAGTTTCCATGCTGCGCTGTACAGAAACAATCTGCACTTTAAACTTCTCGTTGTATTCTGCCTCTCAGCCACTCAAAGAGAGGGAAAGCCAACACACCCTTTTCCCCACCTCACCATGTCATCGCCATGACTGACAGGCGGATCCTACGAGACTGCTGCCCTCTTCCTGCAGTACCACGCATGTGCCAGATAGTCAGTCCAGATCTCCCGTTACACGTATCTATTGACTAATGAACTAATTTGTCCTGCTGTGCTACTTTTATTTTTATTTATTTATTTATTTAATTGTTGCCAATTAGTTTTTATTATTTTCTTCCCAATTTGAAATGCCCGATTATTTTTTAGGCTCAGCTCACCGCTACCACCCCTGCGCTGACTCGGGAGGGGCGAAGATGAATGCACGCTGTCCTCCGAAGCGTGTGCCGTCAGACGCCCGCTTCTTTACACTCTGCAGACTCACCATGCAGCCGCCTCAGTGCTACAGTGTCGGAGGACAATGCAGGCAAACCCGCAGGTGCCCGACCAGACTACAGGGGTCGCTGGTGTGCAGTGAGCCAAGGACAACCTGGCCGACCTAACCCTCCCTCCCCCCAGGCAACGCTCAGCCGCTCGGTTGGCTGTGGAATAGCCTGGACTCGAACCGGCGACGTCCAGGCTATAGAGCTCATCCTGCACTCTAGCGAGTGCTTTTACTGGATGCGCCACTCGGGAGCCCCGTGCTACTTTTCTTGCTGTAAAAGCCAGTTTAAACTAGTTTGCTCTTTGTGGCTGTGTCTCTCTTCTCACACTGCACCCACACAGAAGCCTTTTTCCATCTCTGCGCGTCTAAGCTAGAACCTGTTACTTTGACTGTCTGACCAGACATTTTATTTGTGACTTTGAGTCTGTGACCGGATAAAAAAGGAGACACCAAGTTTTACTTCTGCATCTGCTTTAGCTTAGTATATAAAAATATTAAACTACAAAACATATTAAAATATAAAACTTTACAATAAAAGAAAACGTATAATCAATGCTCAATTGTATAATTAATACTTTATAAAGAAAGCCATTTCTTTTAATTGTAGAGCAAGCAAATAAACATACCCTTCATGATAGCCATTTCTACAATTTAATTTCTAAGAGGACACAATAAACAACAATCACAAGATGCATTGGCTGTCGTAAAATCAATGAATATAGTATTTAACTAACGTTCGTTACCATTACAAATAGGGATAGAAGGTGTAATTACAAGCATCGTGACATAATTAAGAATATATGGAAGTCGTATTTTATTTTTTAAATAATATAGGCCTAGGCTATAATTTGAATAAGAATGAAACTACTTTGGTAAACATTTTGAAAAAATGTGTTTGTTATACATAAATAAAATACATTTAATTTTTTTTTAAGTTTGCAATATAGCCTAAACCCTGTGTGGGAATCGAACCCAAGACGCCATAGCTTTCATGCCACGAACAAGATTTTGCAAATAGTGATTATGTATTATCCCGGTTGTATTGAAAACTTTCATCTGATTTTGCAAACTATCATAAGCTTGATCCGTTCATTTAGTATATTGTAACGTTTGCATGTTTAGGAAGTAGTACTCAGGGAGACGGTGATGAATTTTCAAAATGTTTGTTTTGTTTGAAATTACAGGGAATTCCTGTCAGGGGCCGGAATTCACGGCACCAAAATAATAACCCTACGTTGGCACTTT